>NW_024070199.1:4102678-4108592 GCF_014754425.2 Oryx dammah | reverse complement strand
ACATCACTCATTATTAGAGAAATGCAAACCAAAACCACAATGAGGTACCACTTCACACCAGTCAGAATGTCTGCGATCCAAAAATCTGCAAGCAATAAATGCTGGAGAGGGTGTGGAGAGAAGGGAACCCTCCTACACTGTTGGTGGGAATGCAAACTAGTACAGCCACTATGGAGAACAGTGTGGAGATTCCTTAAAAAATTGCAAATAGAACTTCCTTATGCCCCAGCAATCCCACTGTTGGGCATACACACAGAGGAAACCAGAATTGAAAGAGACACATGTACCCCAATGTTCATCGCAGCACTGTTTATAATAGCCAGGACATGGAAACAACCTAGATGTCCATCAGTAGATGAATGGATAAGAAAGCAGTGGTACATATACACAATGGAGTATTACTCAGCCATTAAAAAGAATACATTTGAATCAGTTCTGATGAGATGGATGAAACTGGAGCCGATTATACAGAGTGAAGTAAGCCAGAAAGAAAAACACCGATACAGTATACTAACACATATATATGGAATTTAGAAAGATGGCAATGATGACCCTGTATGCAAGACAGCAAAAAAGACACAGATGTGTATAACGGACTTTTGGACTCAGTGGGAGAGGGAGAGGGTGAGATGACTTGGGAGAATGGTATTGAAACATGTATAATATCATGTAAGAATCGAATTGCCAGTCTATGTCCGATGCAGGATATGGCATGCTTGGGGCTGGTACGCGGGGATGACCCAGAGAGATGTTATGGGGAGGGGGGTGGGAGGGGGGTTCAGGTTTGGGAATGCATGTACACCCGTGGTGGATTCATGTCAATGTATGGCAAAACCAATACAGAATTGTAAAGTAAAATAAAAAATAAATAAATTAAAAAAAAAAAAAACAAAAAACTGAGGCCTAGTATTTTGATACCACATCTACATATGGTATTCCTATAAATTACATAAGAAATTGAGGTCTAGAGAAATTAAACACATCCAGTTTGCCCAGGTAGTGTATGTAGATCTGTCTGATT
Source organism: Oryx dammah (assembly GCF_014754425.2). Lineage (NCBI taxonomy): Eukaryota > Metazoa > Chordata > Mammalia > Artiodactyla > Bovidae > Oryx > Oryx dammah. Next base: position 4,107,571 of record NW_024070199.1, on the reverse strand, counting down.
CCATACTCTATAATCTTCTCAGTAAACATTGCAAGACTGGTCCCATATCTCCAAACATCTCTTCTGTCAGCATCAGATCCAGTTTGAATGAATGCAAATAATTATCTTTCAGGTTAAGCTGTTAAAATTTTCTTTCAAAATGTAATCTTAATTTAAAAAAAGCAAAAACCAAAAAATAAATTTTAAGTAAAACATAGGTGGATTACTATGAGCAATGTGGTGAACATAAAATACAAAACAAAGAATTCAGCGTCTAGGAATTTACTCTAAGGAAGCATGTATTAGGAGATGAAAAGATCCAGTGGAATTTGGGCCCATATTAAAGTGTGGGTAAAAAAACAATAGTTTGGCTTCAGATCGGTATAATGCTGAGCTGCTGTTAATAAGTATCTGAGGTAAGGGTCCTTTCTATCACTTTTTACATTCACTACATAGATAAGCATCTATGCCTTATGTATACAATTGATCCTATTTATAAGAGTTATTGCTTCAATTTTTAGTTTCTAGTGAAATGTTGTTGCTAAACCATGAAAGATGCTGGGATTCTTGGCCCTTGGAAGAGGAGAATTTAATCCGGGGCCAGAGACGAGGCTTGATCGCTCAGAGCTTTTGTGCAATAGGGATTGGGGGCAGGAGGAAAAAGGGGATGACAGAGGGTGAGATGGCTGGATGGCATCACCAACTCAATGGATGTGAGTCTGAGTGAACTCCAGGAGATGGTGATGGACAGGGAGGCCTGGCGTGCTGCGATTCATGGGGTCACAAAGAGTTGCACACAACTGAGCAACTGAACTGAACTGAACTGAACTGAAAGTATAAAAGATATAGAGAAAGCTTCTGACAGAGACATCAGAAGGGGGCAGAAAGAGTGCCCCCCGTTAGTCTTCAGCTGAAAGTTATATAGCTACTAGCAGTTTGCTAATTAAAGAAAGGAAATGTCTCAAAACTCAGAGAATGGCACCAGGCCCCTCACCCACAAGATGCATTTTGAGACGACATTGGCACCAGGTGAGTCATCCAGGGCCATGAAAGGATTGTCAGGAATCTGGAAGAAATGCAGATTTCCACACAAATATATCATTTCATTAACATAGATTAGGAGAACAATGTATGCGTATAGCATATTGGTTTGTCAAGCCATTCTGAGTCTTTAGGCTGAAACAACTTGAAGACAGAGTCTGGAGTAAATACATAGCACATTAACATAGCTTAAGACAAACATTTCCATAAGAAAAATGCATTGGTTAGCTCAAGGTTTGAGAAAAGTTAAGTTCAGGTGGAACCAGGTCTCATTATGGCAGCATAGAATTTTAAGAGAAGCCTGTTTTTAAATTTATATAGAGAAGGGAAAAAAAAAATGTAACACTAGTTTGCTTCCTCCTGATGCTTAAGAGAGAGATAAAAATGTCTGACACTTGCAACCTATTTCTTTCATTTGGAGACTCCAGGACTTCCTGCCTGTTACCCTCTCACTAGGACTGAGGAAAATTTTTGAAATTAATCTTCTAACTTCCACCTTTTTCTATACATTATTCTTGCTTGAGGCCTTTTAATATCCTTTTCCTACTCAATGATCAAATCTTCAATCAGGAAAAAAGTTGTAAAAAATTCCTTTTTCCTCAACCTTTAACATTTTTTTAAATTAATTTATTTTTTATTGCAGGATAATTGCTTTACAGAATTTTACTGTTTTCTGTCAAACCTCAACATGAACCAGCCATAGGTTTACATATGTCCCCTCCCTTTTGAAACTCCCTCCCATCTCCATCCCCAACCCACCCCTCTAGGTTGATACAGAGCCCCTGTTTGAATTTCCTGAGCCATACAGCAAATTCCCATTGGCTATCTATTTTACATATGGTAAGATGTTTCCATGTTACTCTCCTCATACATCTCAACCTCTCCTCCCCTCTCCCCATGTCCATAAGTCTATTCTCTATGTTTGTTTCTCCGCTGTTGCCCTGTAAATAAATTCTTCAGTACCATTTTTCTAGATTCTGTATGTATGTGTTAGGGTACAGTATATATCTTTCTCTTTCTGACTCACTTCACTCTGTATAATAGGTTCTAAGTTCATCCACCTCATTAGAACTGATTCAAATGTGTTTCTTTTTATGGCTGAGTAATGTCCCATTGTGTATATTTACCACAACTTCTTTATCCATTCATCTGTTGATGGACATCTAGGTTGCTTCCGTGTTCTAGCTATTGTAAATAGTGCTGCAATGAACAACGGAAATGTGTCTCTTTCAATTTTAATCCTTAATGTTTTACTTCTCCCTGAAATATCTTATTTTCAAAGACATGAAAAAAAAAATACCCTGAAGCTAAATAAATCAGTTTCTCACTGTACAGTACAAGACAAGATAGTTCAGATGTGCTGGAACAAACCATACTAAATAAAATATTTAGAACCATCTCTGTCTCCTTTTGTCTATAGTCTCTGTTTCCTTTGTGTTGGTTCTTCCTCTCTCAGGCTCTGATAGGAATGATCCCTGCTGTGGACTGAATATTTGTTCTCCTCCCCACTCAAATTCATATATTAAAACCATATTCTTAAATCTAATGTGCTATTAGGAGATGGGGCCTTTGGGAGGTAATTATGTTTCGATGAGGTCATGAAGGTAGAATTCTCATGATTGGATTTGTGTTCTAATATGAAGAGACCAGAGAGCTTACACTCTCTCTTTGAGAAAATCCAGGAAGAAAACAGCCATCTGTAAGAGCTTTCACCAGGAATCAAATCGGCTGACACTTTGATCTTGGTCTTTTTACCCTCCAGAACTAGGCAAAATAAACATTTATTGTTTAAGCCATCCAGCCTATGATACTGTCAAAGCAGCTTGAACAAAGACAATCCCGGACCACAGGTCCAGTATTATCTGACCCCTAAATTTTACTGTATCAGACCTAGAGACCCTGTCCCAGAGCTCATGTTAATTGCTGCAGAGAGCCTCTCATTGGCCTTCCTTGGGTCATGTACCTGTCCACCTCTGTGGTGCAGAGGCAGAGCCCCTAGAGCAGGGGTCCCCAGCCTCTGAGATCTAACGCCTGATGGTCTATGAGGTGGAGCTGATGTAATAATGATGGAAATAAAGAGCACAGTAAACATAATGCACTTGAAACATCCCCAAACAATCCCCACCCTCTCCCCTGGTCCCTGGAAAAACTGTCTTCCACAAAACTGGTCCCTAGTGCCAAAAAAGATTGGCAACTTCGCTCTAGAGGATTGAAAGAAATATAAAAAATAGTATGCTCAGAGCACTGTGTCACTTTGATATGTTCAGGAAATTTTAATTCTCAGAGTTAATAGTTATGTTTTGGATGAGAGTCTATGCAAAACTACTGTTCTTAGGAGAGACAAGGCAATGAGACCCTTTCTAGCACTTTCTATCACTTTGGGATCACGTAGAGATAATCATAGGACTCTAGAAGAAGGAGAATCCACATTTGAATAGAATTGACTTTCTACAATATCCAGTGACTAATGAATTCTACTCCTTTTTTTATGGAATGAAGCACTCTTTTATAATAAAAGTATTATATTAATTTATCAGAAATACACTCAATGACAAGATTACTAGGAATTTAGTAAATCTATTTGTAACTTGTCAAGTATGCTTTTAAATATTAGAAAATATACAATTTGAGGCAGTTTACTTAAAGGGTAAATATCTTAAGTTTACAGGCCACATAGTCTCATTTTAAGCTATTCAGCTGGCAATGTAGTTTGAAAGCTGGCCTAGACAATACATAAATGAATGAGTATGGTTATGTCACAGTAAAACTTTTGAAATTCAGGCAGTAGGCTTCACTTTGCCCATGGACTAAAGTGTGCTGACCCTCCTACAGGCAATGGTGCTTTATGTACATACAGAGTTCAAAACTGCTAGAAATATTTCTATAAGAAAATCTCAGTATGGTACTTTACTGTTCACAAATTATTCAATTTCTTCTAGAGCAATGTAAACATATCGTGTGTCCCTTCTGGGTAGAAACATTAGAGGCCACTGTATAATTTGCACCCTATTCTACTGTCCCAGAGGCTTTAGAAGCATGTATTGAGATTCTCTGTGTAAGTGTTATGAGGAGCAGTTTTCCTGATGCCCTGCTTTGGGCACACAGATGAAAAATATAATTTTGTTTTCCTAAACTGCTAGCATTATGGATTTGCTTTTTTTTTAAGTATAATCTAGTCTATCCTGAATGATATCTCTAGTTCTATTTACCCACATGTTTAGAATTCTAGATTTTCCCTCATTAAATAGAGTTTTAAAGTCATTTTTCAGAGAGGAAGAAATAACTCAAATTTTTATGTACTAAGATGCTTACTCCTTGGAAGGAAAGTTATGATCAACCTAGATAGCATATTAAAAAGCAGACACATTATTTTGCCAACAAAGGTCCGTCTAGTCAAGGCTATGGTTTTTCCAGTGGTCATGTATGGAGGTGAGAGTTGGACTGTGAAGAAGGCTGAGTGCCGAAGAATTGATGCTTTTGAACTGTGGTGTTGGAGAAGACTCTTGAGAGTCCCTTGGACTGCAAGGAGATCCAATCAGTCTATTCTAAAGGAGATCAGTCCTGGGTGTTCATTGGAAGGACTGATGCTAAAGCTGAAACTCCAATACTTTGGCCACCTCATGGGAAGAGTTGACTCATTGGAAAAGAGTCTAATGCTGGGAGGGATTGGGGGCAGGAGGAGAAGGGGACGACAGAGGATGAGATGGCTGGATGGCATCACCAACTTGATGGACATGAGTTTGAGTGAACTCCGGTAGTTGGTGATGGACAGGGAGGCCTGGCGTGCTGCAATTCATGGGTTCACAAAGAGTCAGACATGACTGAGCGACTGAACTGAACTGAACTGATTATATATATATATATATATATATA
>NW_024070199.1:3976765-4102578 GCF_014754425.2 Oryx dammah | reverse complement strand
AACTGGTTTATCAGAGAATTTTAGAGTAATTGTGGGATATCTCTTATCAGTCATTTCCCTTCCTTCATTTATCTAACAAATAATTATTGAGTGCCCATTATGCCAGGCACTATCCAAACACTGGTCTTTCCTGGTGATTTGGTGGTAAATAACTCACCTGTTAGTTTTCCCATTGTTTTCTCATCTATTTTCATTGAAGTGATGGGATGGATGCCATGATCTTCATTTTTTTAAAGGTTTCATGAGTCTTGACTAATACTTTCATTTTCTTTGACATTAAAAAAAATCCTTCAAGGGATTTTTTTCACTATATTTATATTCTTGGCAGATACCACCTAACAATAATAGCTAATATTCTAAGATTCTGTTGTCCAGAGTGGGCAAAACCAGGTAAGTATCCTTTTAATAGAATTTAACAAAGTTTATTTCTATTTGGTGGCTCAGATGGTAAAGAATCTGTCTGCAATGCAGGAGACCTGGGTTCGATCCCTGGCTTGGGAATATCTCCTGGAGAAGGGAATGGCATCCCACTCCTGTATCCTTGCCTAAAGAATCCCATGGGCAGAGGAGCCTGTTGGGCTATACAGTCCATGGGGTTGCAAAGAATCAGACACGACTGAGTGTAACATTGCAATATTAGATTACTTGAAGAATCACACTTCTCAATTGCTTAAACTATGCCTGGAAAAGGAATAGTGTTGACCTTCAAGGTTGTCCTGCCTAGACCTTAGAGTACCTTTTAAACTTTGGATATTCAGTGTCTAATACTTCTGGCACTTACACAATATGCTATAAACATTTATTGATGGAAATAATCATTCAAGAAAAAATGAATAGTGAATCTCACAAACTATTAAATATTATCTGCATAAAAATATAATTATTGAGGAAAACATTCTGAAAGCATTATTAATTTTTATTGCTAGGTCTTGTGATATAGTGGAATGAAAGAAGGTAAGCATAAAAACAACTCCTGAATCAATCTCTGATTTATCCTTAACCATGTGAATGGAAATAAAAAATGGTGAGAAATGTGTGAATGTGGTGCTTCCTGTAATGCTGTGTATGCAAACCCTGTCAAATGCTACAGATATTTGTGGCATGCAAGGGAAAGCCTAGGGAAATATTCAATGGGCAGTTGTATCAAGCCCAAGAGCAGACATCTGTCTGTTCTTTAAATCAGCAAAGAAAGAGAGGCAGTTAGCACTATATATGGAAATGGAATTCTTGATGGAGCTCAGTGAGTACAATCAATACTCATAATTAAGGAAGAGCACTTCAGACAGCTGCTTGCAGTGTGACGCAGTTCCTCATGATCACAGAGGCCTTAGACAGCTGCCAAAGCTTCCTATTCCTCGAGGACAGGCAAACTCAGACACAAGCTATTATTGAAGGTGAGACTGAGCTAGGCTCGGAAATTCTCCAAAGCCTGGGGATGCTTTTGGAAAGAAAAGACTATCAGTTAGAGAAATTTTAGATAATTGGGGCAAATAAATAGACATTTCCTACTTGCTCAAGTATACAGTAGCTTCACTGACTAAATTGTAAACATCTTGGGAACAACATTAATTGTTTGTTCTAAGGATGGAATGTTGGTGAGTCAGAAAGCTGGCAGACGTATCAGCAGCGGGGAGACGGAGGCCCTTAGGAAGATGCAGACACTGGTCTTTGTAATTTATGCTTCTCAGATGCTGATTAAAGACAAACACTGAAGAAGAGAGGATTCTATTTTAGCTGCTGCATTCTGTACAGTTGGGTGTTGGTGCTCACTAAATGTGTCTCCTAGCCTTCCCATGTCTCATCTCCTCCCCCTTTCTCTGTGGTGTATAAACATGTCAAGCTTTTTTTTTTTTTTTAATTCCAAAAGCATTTAATTGAATTTCTAAATGTTTTTCAAAAGCAAAAAGACCCAAGTTGGAGGTAAAAAGGAACATGGAAAATTCAATTAAAGAAGCATCATAATCTCAGGGGTTATGTTCTAGCCATGGCAGAACCCAAGAAGGCACAATACCCGCCCTGGGCCCAGCCTACACCAGCTGGCTACCTCAATCTGCAGTCCACAGCCAGAGCTATTCCCATCAAACTCACCAAGGGCGGGAACCTGAACACACAACGGGCAGACATTACCTTGCTTGGTTTAGGCCGTCCATTGGCCTTCAGTGCTATCCCACTCTGGGCAAGGCTAGCTTAGCTAACGGTGACATTTGAGATGTCTCATGAATGGTTGTCATTCTGAGATAAAATAATCCAGACGATGCTAGAGGAATCAGTCAGTTCAGTTCAGTTCAGTTCAGTTCAGTTCAGTCGCTCAGTCATGTCCAACTCTGCGATCCCATGAATTGCAGCACGCCAGGCCTCCCTGTCCATCACCAACTCCCAGAGTTCACTCAGACTCATGTCCATTGAGTCAGTGATGCCATCCAGCCATCTCATCCTAGGTCGTCCCCTTCTCCTCCTGCCTCCAATCCCTCCAAGCATCAGTGTCAACACTTCGCATGAGGTGGCCAAAGTACTGGAGTTTCAGCTTTAGCATCATTCCCTCCAAAGAAATCCCAGGGCTGATCTCCTTCAGAATGGACTGGTTGGATATCCTTGCAGTCCAAGGGACTCTCAAGAGTCTTCTCCAACACCAAACTTCAAAAGCATCAATTCTTCGGCACTCAGCTTTCTTCACAGTTCAACTCTCACATCCATATGTGACCACCGGAATAACCATAGCCTTCACTAGACGGACCTTTGTTGGCAAAGTAATGTCTCTGCTTTTCAGTATGCTATCTAGGTTGGTCATAACTTTTCTTCCAAGGAGTAAGTGTCTTTTAATTTCATGGCTGCAGTCACCGTCTGCAGTGATTTTGGAGTCCCCAAAAATAAAGTCTGACACTGTTTCCATTGTTCCCCCATCTATTTGCCATGAAGTGATGGGACCGGATGCCATGATCTTCGTTTTCTGAATGTTGAGCTTTAAGCCAGCTTTTCACTCTCCTCCTTCACTTTCATCAAGAGGCTTTTTAGCTCCTCTTCACTTTCTGCCATCCGGGTGATGTCGTCTGCATATCTGAGGTTATTGATATTTCTCGCAGCAATCTTGATTCCAGCTTGTGCTTCTTCCAGCCCTGCATTTCTCATGATGTACTCTGCATATAAGTTAAATAAGCGGGGTGACAATATACAGCCTTGACGTACTGCTTTTCTATTTGGAACCAGTCTGTTGTTCCATGTTCAGTTCTAACTGTTGCTTCCTGACCTGAATACAGATTTCTCAAGAGGTAGGTCAGGGTGGTCTGGTATTCCCATCTCTCTCAGAATTTTACACAGCTTATTGTGATCCACACAGTCCTAGGCTTTGGCACAGTCAATAAAACAGTAATAGATGTTTCTCCTGGAACTCTCGTGCTTTTTCCATGATCCTGCAGATGTTGGCAATTTGATCTCTGGTTCCTCTGCCTTTTCTAAAACCAGCTTAAACATCAGGAAGTTCATGGTTCACGTATTGCTGAGCCTGGCTTGGAGAATTTTGAGTATTACTTTACTAGCATGTGAGATGAGTGCAATTGTGCGGTACTTTGAGCATTCTTTGGCATTGCCTTTCTTTGGGATTGGAATGAAAACGGACCTTTTCCAGTCCTGTGGCCACTGCTGAATTTTCCAAATTTGTTGGCATATTGAGTGCAGCACTTTCACAGCATCATCTTTCAGGATTTGAAATAGCTCAACTGGAATTCTATCACCTCCACTAGCTTTGTTCGTAGTGATATTTCCTAAGGTCCACTTGACTTCACATTCCAGGATATCTGGCTCTAGGTGAGTGATCACACCATCATGATTATCTTGGTCGTGAAGATCTGTTTTGTACAGTTCTTCTATATATTCTTGACACCTCTTCTTAATATCTTCTGCTTCTGTTAGGTCCATACTATTTCTGTCCTTTATCGAGCCCATCTTTGCATGAAATGTTCCCTTGGTATCTCTAATTTTCTTGAAGAGATCTCTAGTCTTTCCCATTCTGTTGTTTTCCTCTATTTTGTTGCATTGATTGACCATCACAAAACTGCTTTTTAACTAAAGTTCTGTACTGATGCTGATTTTCAAGTATGTTTGTATCTCTTTTCAAAAGAATGCTATTTCTTTTTCTCAATTCTACTTTTAACCTATCTTAGTTATTTCTTTATTTTTAGTGGACCACGAAGTGAGAAGAGAAAGAGATGAGACACTTTGGTTTACATTCTAGCTCTCTTTAAATGAATGTGGAAAACTCAGTTTACTTCCCTGAATATATTTTCCCATCAAGAGAGACAAGGATTTGAATTGTGGCTAATAAAGTATCATATAGCACTGAGAATATGATATAAATAAAAACAAACAAAAAAGGAAATCTATATGCTTTGAATTTCATTAGGAGAATGACTTGTATGTAGCTGAGCAACAACAACAAAAGACACAAGTTTGGTAAAAGGGTAATGTAAATTCAAGATTTTGTAGAGATAAAATGAAAATTCTATCAAAGTTAACCATGGTACTAACTGGGATAGGAATATCTCCCTCCCATAAATAACTATAGAAATAGACATAAAATGGAAACCAAATTGTTTTCTAAATTGGAAAATAGGACATAAATTTAATTCCTGAAGGAAGACAAATAAATGACAAGTGCCCTACCATCTACCTGGTCCTCTGCCTGGAGGCAGTTTTTTGTCATTGGCACAGGGAACTTGTATCCAAGCACAGCACATAGCCTTGCAGTGTAGAGAAGACATGGATTGGAATCTGGAGTTGCTTAGATGGTAGTTTCATCCTGGATTCATGTCAATGTATGGCAAAACCAATACAGTATTGTAAAGTAAAAAAATAAAATTTAAATTAAAAAAAAACAAACTGGTTCATTGCATCTAACTTTTCCAATTTGTGGGTGTAGACTTGTTCAGAATAATGGTTTATTATCACTTTAATGTCCATGGGAACTGCAGTGATGATACTCTCTCATTTCTGATATTGATAATTTGTGTCTTTTGCCTTTTTTGTCTTGGTTAGCCAATCTAGAAATTTATCATATAATTTTTTTAGTTGGCATTTGTTTTTCTTTTTTTAATTATTGTTTAAAATTTATTTATTTAGCAATTTCATATATCTTCTAAAAGAATCAGTGTTTAGTTTTATTGCTTTAGTAATTTAAAATTATTTTCCTATTTTTAATTTCTTTGATTGGTACTCTAATTTTAATTATTTTTATTCCTGCATGCTTTAATTTAAATGTTCTCCTTTTCCTAGAATTCAAGAGCTCTTAGATGGAAGTTGTTGGGTTTATCTTCTCTGTAACGTATACATTTAATATTGCATAGTTTCCTCTAATTACTGCTTTTGCCCCACTTCATATATTTTTAAAAGATTTAATTTCATTTTAACTTGGTTAAAATATTTTAAAATTTCTTTGAGCATTCTTTGATCAAATGTTACTTGAAAGTGTATTGTTTTATCTTTAAATATTTGGATACTTTTTCGGATATATTTCTATTAATGGTTTCCAGTTTAATTCTATGAGAACATACTTTGTATACTTTTGATTTTTTAATTTGTCAAGGTGTGCTTCATGGTACAGAATGTGTTCTAGTTTGGTGAATGTTTCATGTGAGTTTCAGAAGAAAGTCTACGCTTCTGTTTTGATGGGAATATCACTAGTTTGCTTTCTATACCTGTAAGTTTGTTTCTGTTTTCTTATATTCATTCTTTTGTTTCCTTTCTTAGATTCCATATATAAGTGATAACATACAGTAAATGTATTTCTCTGTCTGATTTATTTCACTAAGCATAATGCCCACAGTGAAATGCCATGCTTTTTGCAAATGACAAAATTTCATTCATATTTATAGCTATGTAATTCCATTGTGTGTGTATGTATATATATGTGTGTGTATGTATATATATATATATGTATATATATATATACATCTTCTTTATCTATTCATCTGTTGATGGACACTTAGGTTGCTTCTGTATCTTTGCTTTTTTAAATAATGATGCTATGCACATTGAGGTACATATGCCTTTTTGAATTAGTGTTACTGTTTTCTTCAGATGTATATTTAATAATGGAATAGTTGTATCTTATGTTAGTTCTATTTTTAGTTTTGGAGGAACTCCCGTATGATTTCCCATAATGGCTGCAACTAATCTACATTCCCACCAACAGTGTACCATGGTTCTCTTTCCTCCACATCATCACCAATGTTTGTTATTTGTGGTCTTTTTCAATATAGCCATTCTGACAGGTGCGAGTCAATATCTCATTGGGTTTTGACTTGCATTTCCCTGATGATTAATGATTTTGTGCACCTTTTCATGTGCCTATTGGTTATCTATATGTCTTTTTTGAGAAAAATGCCTATTTGGGCCTTCTGCTCTTTTTAAAAACAGATTATTGTAGTTTTGATATTGAGTTGCATGAACTGTTTATGTACTTTAGATATTCATCTCACATGGGTCACATCATTTGCAAATATTTTCTCCCATTCAGTAGGTTATTTTTCATTTTCTCAGTAGTTTCTTTTGCTGTGCAAAAGCTTTTAATCAGGTCCCATTTGTTATTTTTATTGTTGTCATTGCCTTTGCCTGAAGCGATATATCCTATGTCAAGGAGTGTTCTGCCTACCTTTTCTTCTAGGAGTTTTATGGTTTCCAGTCTTGCATTTAGGTCTCTAATCCATTTTGAGTTTATGTTTCTCAGAACAAAATCAGTTGAGTGGCTTCAGGGGGGTTCCTTGTACATAACTTTTTCTCTTACTGTCTTTAGAGTTCTCTCTTTTAACTGTTGCTATTCTAATTATGTTATTTCTTGCTTTGAGTCTGTTTGGATTCCTTTTGCTTGGGACCCTCTGTCTTTCTGTATTGGGATATTTGCTTTCTTTTTCAGGCTGGAAATTTTTTAGTCATAATTTTATCAAATTGATTTTCAACACCTGTTTCTTTGTCTTCTCCTCTGGGACCCCTATAATGCCAATATTGATACATTTGATGTTATTCAGAGTCCCTTAAATTGTTCTAATCTTTTTCTTTTTGCTATTCCAACTGAGTGATTTCCATTTTTCTATCTTGCCCTCTTTCTGCCACAGTCATAAAAGCTTTTAGAATCTTAACCATGATCACTTGGTAGAGTTTATGGAAGTAAAATCCTAGAACTTGTAAGAGACACCTAAGATTGTCACACTGGGGAGTTTTTCACTCTTACATTATTAGTCCACACTCAACCTCCACCAATTTATCAAAATTGCCATTAAATGTACTTTCTGGTTTATGAATCTAGTGTCTTCTCCTTCAGTGAAACAGATCTCAAATATGACTTTCTGGATGTGCTCATTTCTTCAGATTTTGGGGTGGTGGTTCACCTTGAAAGCTCAATTTTCTGGTAGTCCCAAGAAGTCAGTGACTTTCAGTTTGTCATATCTTTTCCTGTAAGAATGGGAGTGAGGACTTCAAAGCTCTTTACAAGTTACAGTCAAAAACTAGAAATGTATATGTTGACTAAAGTTTTCAAAATAATGCAATTAAAATTAGGCATACTTTTCACATTCATAATATCAGAGTATGTTCTACCAACCACCAGAAAAATCTTAAATGCCCTTGGTACTGTGGGAAATAGTTTCCTTTATTACAAGGTTCTTCAATTAGCATAATTATTTATGCTCATTGAGGTAAAGACTGTGAGATTGTTGGATATAATAAAGCATAAGCTAAAATAATTTTCTTTATCAGATCTATTCATAACCTTAGATACTTAACACTTTAAAAAATGCCTTAGGTATTTGGCACCCAGAGCTGAATTTATAGTGGAATTTTTTATTTCTGTATTACTATGAAAAAAGGTATTTACTTTCCTGTACTTTTATTTTTATATGATTTGCAAAATATACTGCCCATGGACTTGTGTATGGGATACATGAAGAATTCTTATAACTCAAAAATAAGAAGACAAAGAGGCTGATTAAAAAATATATATTCTTCACTAATAATGTATAAGAACAAAAATAAATATATGGAAATTTACTCGACTATAGTATTCGTTAGAGAAACAAAAACTGAAACTACAAGCAAATATTACCATATCCCTGATAAAATGACAAAAGAAACCATAAAACCTGACTACATCAAGTATGTAGTATATGTGGAGGAATTAGAACTTTCACAGACTGTTGGTAGCAATGTAAAATGGTAAAATCATTTTGGAAAAAAACTTGAAATTCTTAAAAACTTAAATGTATGTCCACCATATGACCTGGTTATTCCATATACAGGAATGAGAAAGAGAAATGTAAAAATATATGCATATCATTCTTGTTCATAAATATCCATGGAAACTTTCTTTGGAGCAGCACAAATATCCACAGACAGAGAAAAACATATTCAAATTGTAACATAACCATTAAAAGAAATATTATCACTGGGATATTGATACATGCAACCACATCTTTGAATCTCAAAACAAGCATCCTGAATAAAATAAGTCAGACAGAAGACTGTATGTTATACGATCTCTTTCATATACAATTCTAGAACTTACAAATTAACGACAAAAATCAGATCAATAGTTGCTTCTGGACAGGCAAGGGAAGGGAAGTAATGGAAGAAGTAAAAAGAGGAGTAAGGAAGCTTTCAGTGTGATGGATGTATTCATTACCTTGATTGTGGTGTTTGTTTCATCTGTGAATGCTCATCAAAGTGTACTCTTTGTATATGAGCACTTTGATGTATACAAAGTACATATTAATAAGGCTGCAATAAATGAACAATTCAGTGTCTGGTTTCAAGAATGGCCTGTCAATAAGATACAGTATTGCTATGGCAAAAATAAATACAAGATAATTTGGGACTATAGATAGAGGAATCCTTACTCTCTTTTGGGGATTTCTTATACAAATCTATCCTAAAATATTACTAATGCTATTAATATTAAAAACACTATTGGACTATTTCTTTGTCTTAGTTTCTATATGGAGATTAGCTCAATTATACATTTTCATTTCATACTCAATATTTTATAGCAACTGATTTATTTTGCAAACAAATGTTCTTTTCTAACATTTCCCAGTGTTAGGGAAGAAGTTTGGATAATTTATTTAAACACTAGGATATGATAGATTCAATATTTAGCTGAAGTTTTCACTGCTAGCACACATTTAAAAAGTGATCATCTCTACAAAATCTTAAAATATGCAAAGATTACACAAGCCTTTGATTCCAAAGCCACTATAAAGGAGATATATTTCTTGGAAGAGAGTGGAATATATTAAACACTGCAAACTTGATAGCTAATGTAGCTATTTGAAGGAAACACTAACACATGTTAGGGTTTCTTTATCTACATTTGTTTGGTCTGTTAATTAATTCTTCTTTATTTTCTCCCACTGCTATAATGCACAGTGATCACCATTAACAATAAAACTGCATCATAGTATAAAAGTTCTGTTCTAAAAATATTTTACTGAAGTTAATTCTATCAGTGGGTTAGACTTGCTGTATAATGCTGAATATTATTCTCTTCTATGCTGTATGCTATGTTTCTGGAAAACTTTGGAAGCATGGTTGACTAGTGAATATTCTCTTAAAATTTTACAAGTGGGACTTCTCTGGTGGTCCAGTTATTAAGAGTCAGCCTTGCATGCAGGGGATGTGGATTCGATCTCTGGTCAGGGAACTAAGATCCAACATGCCACAGAGAAACTAAGCCCACACACTGTGACTCCTGAGCCCAGGCACCACAACAGAGTCCATGTGCCACCAAGAAAGATTCTGCATGACACTACAAAGATCCTGCATGCTCCAAGACTCAACACAGCCAAATAAATAAATGTTAAAAAATATTTTTAAAGTTTCCTCAAGAATATTAAATGTTTACTTTAAACAAAGTTTGCATTCTGAATTTATAACTGACAGATCTTGCATTGAATATTTAAATATTTGCTGTATTATTATTGATTTTTTTTTACCAGTACTAGTTTTCTGAAATACTTTTGGTCACTCAGATTTGCTCAGACATACATATATAACCTTCCTTTTGTGTATCATAATGTTCTTAAATATTAGGTATGAGCAGAATATATAGTAAATGCAGTAGAATCCATACTGTAAAGGTGCTTAATAAATCACTTTGGAAACTACAGAATCCATAAATGAAAGCCTACATTACAAATACTAAAGTTCAATCTGCCTGACCTTTAAAGGAAAGGATATGCATAAGGAAGTCATGATAAAGTGCTTTAGTATTACTCTCACACACACACACTCCCTGCTAGTTTAATGAAGATGATTCTTAGTGGTGTGCTTCCCCAGGTAGTGTGCCAAGGTAGATTAGTGATGTCTATTTTGGTCACATAAGAGATATTTTAGCAATATGTCTACAGACTACATCAGTTGGGGAGAAATTATACTGTAATTATTGGTGACTGATAAAAGACTCTTTTAAAGGAAATAGATATTTGTCTTTATTTCCCCAGGAAAGAGGCTTCAATAATTCAGAATGTTGAACTACTACTACTATAAGTTGCTGTAGTTCTTATAAAATAGTTGCAACTTCCAATTTTCTTCTAGACTTTATATATACTTTTAGCATTTTAGAATACTTATTAACTGAAAAAAGATTTTATTCCATCATTCCTTTCAAAAGCTCTAGAAATAAATGGTAAAACACTTTCAGTTTGAAAGTCAGGATTTACAAAACTCATTTTGAGTTATTTTTTCCTTTCCCGAGAAAGATGTATCCCACAGACTTTTGGCTGGAGCAATACAGAAATGGAAGCCTACATTTTCATCTTCTGAAATAAGGTTAGGCTCTGAATACAATATTGGTCCTAGAGCCTCAGTTAAGATTACAGCCATTGCTCAAAATGAAGAGTCCGTATTAAATTAATGCATATTTACTCAAATAAAATAATATACACATACATATATAGGTTATTTGTTTGTTTGATATTTGCCAAAATGTATTCTCAAGTTGGCAATGAGGGGTGAAAGAAATTTGAAATATACTGTGCTTAACCCATACGCTTAAACCATGCTTAAACCAATAAACCACTTGCCAAATGACTCCAGGCAGCCAGCATGTTTGGATCATTTCAGAGCATGCTTTGTTCTGATTCACTGGTGTTTATTTAGCACATGGAGAGCATGTATTTTTATCTCTCAATGAGACAGTTGTTAAGTGTTCTAGAGAAATGGGAGTTGGGCAACTCTATTATTGGGTCAATCTAAAGCACTATGGTCTAACATAGAAATAAGGCTCAAATTTGAAATTTATTATAAATTTCACCCAGCTTTAAATTCTGGTTCTTCCTGATAAAACTGTGATTTTAGACAAATTAGTTTACTTGAACCTCTGTTTTTTTTAAATTTATAAAATGATGATGATAGTCTTATCTCCAAGCATGACTACAAGAATTAAATATATGAGTTAAAGTATGTAGTTTCATTCAGTTAGACAAGGCTGTGGTCCATGTGATCAGATTGGGTAGTTCTGTGTGATTGTGGTTTTCCATCTGTCTGCTCTCAGATGGAGAAGGATAAAAGGCTTATGGAAGCTTCCTGATGGGAGAGAGGGACTGAGGGGGAAACTGGGTTCTGATGGGCAGGGCCATGCTCAGTTCAGTTCAGTTCAGTTCAGTCACTCAGTCATGTCTGACTTTTTGTGACCCCATAGACTGCAGCATGCCAGGCTTCCCTATCTATCACCAACTTCCACAGTTACTCAAACTCATGTCCATTGAGTCGGTGATGCCATCCAACCATCTCATCCTCAGTCATCCCCTTCTCCTCCTGCCCTCAGTCTTTCCCAGCAGCAGAGTCTTCTCAATTGAGTCAGCTCTTCGTATCAGGTGACCAAAGTATGGGAGTTTCAGCTTCATCATCAGTCCTTCCAATGAACATTCAGATTGATCTCCTTTAGGATGGACTGGTTGGATCTCCTTGCTGTCCAAGGGACTCTGAAGAGTCTTCTCCAACACCACAGTTCAAAAGCATCAATTCTTTGGTGCTCAGCTTTCTTTAGAGTCCAACTCTCACATCCATACATGACTACTGGAAAAACCACAGCCTTGACTAGATGGACCTCTGTTGGCAAAGTAATGTCTCTGCTTTTTAATATGCTGTCTAAGTTGATGAAAATTTTCCTTCCAAGAAGTAAGAGTCTTTTTATTTCATGGCTGCAGTCATCATCTGCAGGGATTTTGGAGCACAAAAAATAAAGTCTGACACTGTTTCTCCATCTATTTGTGATGAAGTGATGGGACCGGATACCATGATCTTTGTTTACTGAATATTGAGCTTTAAGCCAACTTTTTCACTCTCCTTTTTCACTTTCATCAAGAGGTTCTTTAGTTCTTCTTCACTTTCTGCTATAAGGGTGGTGTCATCTGCATGTCTGAGGTTATTGATATTTCTCCCTGCAATCTTGATTCCAGCCTGTGTTTCATCCAGCCCAACATTTCTCATGATGTACTCTGTATATAAGTTAAATAAGCAGGGTGACAATATACAGCATTGACGTACTCCTTTTCCTATTTGGAATGAGTCTGTTGTTCCATGTCCAGTTCTAATTGTTGCTTCCTGACCTGCATGTAGGTTTCTCAAGAGGCAGGTCAGGTGGTGTGGTATTTCCATATCTTTCAGAATTTTCCACAGTTTATTGTGATCCACAGAGTCAAAGGCTTTGGCATAGTCAATAAAGCAGAAACAGATGTTTTTTCTGGAACTCTCTTGCTTTTTTGATGATCCAGCAGATGTTTCTTGGGCCATGCTCAGTAAATCTTCAATCGAATTTTCTGTTAATGGGTGGAGATATGTTCCCTCCCTGTTATTTACCTGGGGCCAAACTAGGCTTTCCTGGTGGCTCAGAGAGTAAAGCATCTGTCTGCAATGCAGGAGACCTGGGTTCAATCTCTGGGTTGGGAAGATCCCCAGGAGAAGGAAATGGCATCCCACTGCAGTACTCTTGCCTGGAAAATCCTATGGATGGAAGAGCCTGGTAGGCTACAGTTCACAGGGTCTCATAGAATCTGACACGACTGAGTGACTTCACTTTCACTTTCAAACTATGGTGGAGGTAATGAAGATAATGGTGAGCTCCCTCAAAAGATCCCATACATGCACTGCTATACTCACTGCCCCCAACCCTGCAGCAGGCCACCGCCGACTGTTGCCTCCACTGGAGACTCCTGGACATTCCTGGGCAAGTCTGGGTCAGTCTCTTGTGGGCTCACTCCTCCTTTCTCCTTGGTCCTGGTGCACAAGGTTCTATTTGTGCCCTCCAAGAGTCTGTTTCCCCAGTCCAGTGTAAGTTCTGACAGCTCTATCATGGGGTTAATGGCGACCTCCTCCTGAGGGCTTATGCCATACCTGGGTCTACTGCACCCAGAGCCCCTGCCCCTGCAGCAGTTTACTGCTGACATGTGCCTCCACAGAAGACATTCAAATACAGTTCTGTCTCAGTCTCTGTGGGGCCCCTGGGTCCTGGTGTGCACAAGGTTTGTTTGAGCCCTCTGAGTATCTCTGGGGGGAATGGGGTTTGGTTCTAAACGTGAATTAGCCCCTCTTACCATCTTGCTGGGGTTTCTCTAACCTTGGACATGGGGTATCTCCTCACAGCCACTACAGTGCCATGCAGCCAGGGCTCCATGAATCAAGGCAAGTTGGAAGTGGTCAAACAGGAGATGGCAAGAGTGACATTGACATTTTAGGAATTAGTGAACTAAAATGGACTGGAATGGGTGAATTTAACTCAGATGACCATTATATCTACTAATGTGGGCAAGAATCCCTTAGAAGAAATGGAGTAGCCATCATAGTCAACAAAAGATTCCAAAATGCAGTACTTCAATGCAATCTCAAAAACGACAGAATGATCTCTGTTCATTTCCAAGGTAAACCATTCAATATCACAGTAATCGAAATCTATGCCCTGAACTATAATGCTGAAGAAGCTAAGGTTGAAGAGTTCTATGAAGACCTACAAGACCTTCTAGAACTAACAGTCAAATAGATGTCCTTTTCATTATAGGGGACTGGAATACAAAAGTAGGAAGTCAAGAAACACCTGGAGTAACAGGCAAATTTGTCCTTGGAGTACAGAATGAAGCAGGGCAGAGGCTAATAGAGCTTTGCCAAGAGAACACACTGGTCATAGCAAACACCTTCTTCCTACAGCACAAGAGACGACTCTACACATGGACATCACCTGATGGTCAATACCAAAATAAAATTGATTATATTCTTTGCAGCTAAATATGGAGAAGCTCTATACAGTCAGCAAAAACAAGACTGGGAGCTGATTGTGGCTCACATCATGAACTCCTTATTGCCAAATTCAGTCATAAATTGAAGAAAGCAGGGAAAACCACTAGACCATTCAGGTATGACCTAAATAAAATCCCTTACAATTATACAGTGGAAGAGAGAAATAGATTCAAGCGATTAGATCTGATAGAGTGTCTGACGAACAATGGACAGAGGTTCATGACATTAGCCAGGAGGCAGTGATCAAGATCATCCCCAAGAAAAAGAAATGCAAAAGGGAAAATGGTTGTCTGAGGAGGCCTTACAAATAGCTATGAAAAGAAGAGAAGGAAAGAGGAGAGGAAAAAAGGAAAGATATACTCATTTGAATGCAGAGTTCCAAAGAATAGCAAGAGAGTTAAGAAAACATTCCTCAGTGATCAGTGCAAAGAAATAGAGGAAAACAATAGAATAGGAAAGACTAGAGATCTCTTCAAGAAAATCAGAGATGCCAAGGGAACATTTCATGCAAAGATGGGCTCACTAAAGGACAGATATGCAATGGACCTAACAAAAGCAGAAGATATTAAGAAGAGGTGGCAGCAATACACAGAAGAACTACACAAAAAATGTCTTCACGACCCAGATAATCCATGACCCACTGATGGTGTGATCACTCACCTAGAGCCAGACATCCTGGAATGTGAAGTCAAGTGGGCCTTAGGAAGCATCACTAAGAATAAAGGTAGTGGACGTGATGGCATCCCAGTTGAGCTATTTCAAATCCTGAAAGATGATACTGTGAAAATGCTGCACTCAATATGCCAGCAAATTTGGAAAACTCAGCAGTGGCCACAGGACTTGAAAAGGTCAGTTTGCATTTCAATCCCAAAGAAAGGCAATGTCAAAGACTGCTCCGACTACCACTCAATTGTACTCATCTCACATGCTAATAAAGTAAGGTGCAAAATTCTCCAAGCTAGGTTTCAACCGTATGTGAACTGTGAACTTCCAGGTATTCAAGCTGGTTTTAGAAAAGGCAGAGGAACCAGACACTAAATTGCCAACTTCTACTGGATCATCAAAAAAGCAAGAGAGTCCCAGAAAAACATCTATTTATGCTTTAGTGACCATGAAAAGTCTTTGACTGTGTGGATCATCACAAACTGTGGAAAATTCTGAAAGAGATGGGAATACCACACCACCTAACCTGCCTCTTGAGAAACCTATATGCAGGTCAGGAAACAACAGTTAGAACTGGACATGAAACAACAGACTGGTTCCAAAGAGGAAAAGGAGTATGTCAAGGCTGTATATTGTTACCCTGCTTATTTAAATTATATGCAGAGTACATCATGAGAAATCCTGGGCTGGAAGAAGCACAAGCTGAAATCAAGATTGCCAGGAGAAATATCAATAACCTCAGATATGCAGATGACACCACCCTTATGGCAGAAAGTGAAGAAGAACTAAAGAACCTCTTGATGAAAGTGAAAGAGGAGAATGAAAATGTTGGCTTAAAGTTCAACATTCAGAAAACTGAGATCATAGGATTTGGTCCCATCATTTCATGGAAAATAAATGGGGAAACAGTACAAACAGTGGCAGCCTTTATTTTTTTGGACTCCAAAATCACTGCAGATGGTGATTGCAGCCATGAAATTAAAAGATGCTTGCTCCTTGGAAGAAAAGTTTTCACCAACCTAGACAGCATATTCAAAAGCAGAGACATTACTTTGCCAACAAACGTCCATCTAGTTAAGGCTATAGTTTTTCCAGTAGTCAGTATGGATGTGAGAGTTGGACTCTAAAGAAAGCTGAGCACTGAATAATTGATGCTTTTGAACTGTGGTGTTGGAGAAGACTCTTGAGAGTCCCTTGGGTTGCAAGGAGATCCAACCAGTCCATCCTAAAGGAAATCATTTCTGACTATTCATTGGAAGGACTGATGTTGAAGCTGAAACTCCAATACTTTAGCCACCTGATGCGAAGAACTGACTCATTGGAAAAGACCCTGATGCTGGGTAAGATTGAAGGCGGGAGGGGAAGGGGACAGCTAGGATCAGATGGTTGGATGGCATCACCGACTCAATGGACTTGATTCTGAGTAAACTCTGGGAACTGGTGATGGACAGGGAGGCCTGGCGTGCTGCAGTCCATGGTATCACAAAGGGTCGGACACGATTGAGCAACTGAACTGAACTGAACTGAAAGTATGTAAGATTTTAAGTTGAGAATCAGGAACATGGAAACATTTAATAAAACTTACTTTTGTCAGTTATTTTCTGAAGCAGTTCAGCTCAAAAAACAGTTAGTCTGTGAAGCTTTGCTTTCTTATTTTTCTTTACTCAGAATTAAAACTTTTTTTCCTCTGGCAACTTTAGGATACATTGTTTATGCCACTGTGCTAGTTAATCATAGTTTGTATTTTGTCTATTCTGTCTTTTCTTATGATTGATTCTATAGATGTCTATTTTGTCTAGAATTCAGGGCCTTAATGTCATGTCATATCTGTCTTTTTTTATCTCACACTGGATCTATCCTGTACCTCATACAGATTTAGGTTTTTGATGAATGTTGAATGTATGGTATTGAACTCATCATAACCTGATGGATTTAACAGCTTTTATTATTTGGTTTATTTTTCAAATTTGATATAGAATTTCTATGCAATCAATGTCTTTCCTTAAGGGCTTTCCCCATGGCTCAGTGTTAAAGAATCTGCCTGCAAGGCAGAAGCTGCAGGAAATGTGGGTTTGATCTCAGGATCAGGAAGATCTCCTAGAGGAAGGCGTAGCAATCCACTCCATATTCTTGCCTGGTGAATTCCATGGATAGACGATTCTGGCGGGCTACAGTCCATGGTGTTGCAAACAGTCAGACACTACTGAAGTGACTCAGCACACACAAGGAAGCTATCTGTTCTGTTGATGATTGATTTATTATTTATTTAAAATGTGATGATTTGGGGAAAAAGTAAGAATTTCTGAAAACGAGTGTGTATTTGAAGATAAACATATTTAACCTTAACATAAAAATAAACAAACTGAAGCAGAGGTATGAGTGTACAAAGGGAAAACTCAGAATTGAAGCTAATTAAGCATTTTCTCCTTTAGTCATAAATACTAATGAATGAGCATGGCTCGGCTCTTAAAATTCTGATGTTGACTATTAATCCTTTCTAGGCTTGCATGAGTCTAATATTTGGTAATGATGTCAAATTATGCTATGTTCAGCAAAATGGTAGAATGATATTTTTCTCAATGGGGGAAAACAGAGTGGGCTAAATTCATTTATCTTTTCACTCAGTCAAGAAAATTTATTTTTTCACTAAGTGCCAACTATACAAAGGGATAAAGAAAATGAATGAAACATAGCACTTGTTCTCAAAGTCTAAAGGGAAGAGACAGGAATAAACAAGTAATTATAATCTACTGTGTGTGACAGGATAGAGTTCCATATAGAGTGAACAATTAAGAGTGGCTTCTAACTCACATGTTTAGGATTGTCTATGTCTAAGACATTATCAAAGTTGCTCAGTTGTGCCCAACTCTTTGTGACCCCATAGACTATATGGTAGATGGAATTCTCCAGGCCAGAATACTGGAGTGGGTGGCCTTTCCCTTCTCCAGGGGATCTTCCCAACCCAGGGATTGAACCCAGGTCTCCCACATTGCAGGCAGCTTCTTTACCAGCTGAGCCACCAGGGAAGCCCACATGCTAGTAAAGTAATGCTCAAAATTCTCCAAGCCAGGCTTCAGCAATACATGAACCGTGAACTCCCTGATGTTCAAGCTGGTCTTAGAAAAGGCAGAGGAATCAGAGATCAAATTGCCAACATCCGCTGGATCATGGAAAAAGCGAGAGAGTTCCAGAAAAACATCTATTTCTGCTTGATTGACTATGCCAAAGCCTTTGACTGTGTGGATCACAATAAACTGTGGAAAATTCTTCAAGAGATGGGAATACCAGACCACCTAACCTGCCTCTTGAGAAATCTATATGCAGGTCAGGAAGCAACAGTTAGAACTGGACATGGGACAACAGACTGGTTCCAAATAGGAAAAGGAGTACATCAAGGCTGTATATTGTCACCCTGCTTATTTAACTTACATGCAGGGTACCTCATGAGAAACGCTGGAATGGAAGAAGCAGAAGCTGGAATCAAGATTGCCAGGAGAAATATCAATAACCTCAGATATGCAGATGACACCTTCATGGCAGAAAGTGAAGAGGAGCTAAAAAGCCTCTTGACGAAAGTGAAAGAGGAAAGCAAAAAAGTTGGCTTAAAGCTCAACATTCAGAAAACGAAGATCATGGCATCCGGTCCCATCACTTCATGGCAAATAGATGGGGAAACAGTGGAAACAGTGTCAGACTTTATTTTTGGGGGCTCCAAAATCACTGCAGATGGTGACTGCAGCCACGAAATTGAAAGACGCTTACTCCTTGGAAGAAAAGTTATGACCAACCTAGATAGCATATTCAAAAGCAGAGACATTACTTTGCCAACAAAGGTCCGTCTAGTCAAGGCTATGGTTTTTCCTGTGGTCATGTATGGATGTGAGAGTTGGACTGTGAAGAAGGCTGAGTGCCGAAGAATTGATGCTTTTGAACTGTGGTGTTGGAGAAGACTCTTGAGAGTCCCTTGGGCTGCAAGGAGATCCAACCAGTCCATTCTGAAGGAGATCAACCCTGGGATTTCTTTGGAAGGAATGATGCTAAAGCTGAATCTCCAGTACTTTGGACACCTCATGCGAAGAGTTGACTCATTGGAAAAGACTCTGATGCTGGGAGGAATTGGGGGCAGGAGGAGAAGGGGACGGCCGAGGATGAGATGGCTGGATGGCATCACGGACTGAATGGACGTGAGCCTGAGTGAACTCCAGGAGTTGGTGATGAACAGGGAGGCATGGCGTTCTGCGACTCATGGGGTCGCAAAGAGTCAGACATGACTGAGTGACTGAACTGAACTGAACTATGTCTAAGAAGCATTAGACTTAAGGACAGGTGTGAAGATGATTCATTGACAATTCTGGAAGCATAGGAAGTATTTTTTCCATTGTGATAAGAAAATACAGAGTATTAAAATGAAAATGATGAAATTACTTTAAAACAATTTTAGTTATGCTAGGATTTAGCTTTGTGTGCAGTGATTTTTTTGGAGAAGTCAGTGGTACCCCACTCCAGTACTCTTGCCTGGAAAATCCCGTGGATGGAGGAGCCTGGTAGGCTGCAGTCCATGGGGTCGATAAGAGTCGGACACGACTGAGCGACTTCACTTTCACTTTTCACTTTCATGCATTGGAGAAGGAAATGGCAACCCACTCCAGTGTTCTTGCCTGGAAAATCCCAGGGACGGGGGAGCCTGGTGGGCTGCCCTCTATGGGGTCGCACACAGTCAGACACAACTGAAGTGACTTAGCAGCAGTGATTTTTAAATCTAGATTTTTTTTTTATACCTTATGTGTCTTTTATATTAATTAGTTATTACATGTTTGCAATTTAAACAGTACTTTTAAAATATCAGATCAGTTCATCAACTAGCAAATGGATGAACAAGTTTTGGTATATCCATATGATGGAATACTAATAAGTCATATAAAATAACGAAATACAAATGCACACAATATCATGGATGAAGCTTGAAAGCAGTACTCTAACTAAAAGGAGCCAGACAAAAAAGACCACACATTCTAAAATATATTGTATCAGTTTCCTAGGACTGGTGTAACAAAGTACCACAAACTGGGTGACTTAAAACAAAATGTTTTGTTTCACAGTTTTGGAATCTAAAAGTATGAGATCAAAGTATTGAAAAGACCGCAATATTCTATCTGAAATCAATAAGGGTGATTCCTGTACATCTTGCAACTTCTGTTGATTTTTTGGTAATTCTTGGCGATCCCTGACTCAGAGCTGGAGCCCTTCAATCTCTGCCTCTGTGATATTACCTGGCCTCCTCTCCTTGTGCATAGTCTCTTTTTATAAGGATAGCAGTCATATTGGCTTAAGAGTTCAGTCTACTATTGCTGTTGTTGTGCTCAGTTGTGCCTGACTCTTTGCGACCCTATAGACTGTCACCTGCCAGGCCCCTCTGTCCATGGAATTTTCCAGGCAAGAGTACTGGAGCAGGCTGCCATCTCCCATACCAGGCTATCTTCCTATCTCAACCGAGGGATCAAGCCCATGTGTCTTGCATCTCCTGCTTTGGCAGGCGGACTCTTTACCACTAGTGCCACCTGGGAAGCCCTCGGTCTACTACAGTATGACATCATCCTAATTATATTATTATTAGCAACAAACTTATTTTCAAGAAGTTTACATTTTGAGATACTAGGGGTTAGGACCTCAGCATATATTTTAGGGGAAAACAATTCAACCCATAGCACCCATTTATATGAATTATACAAAACAGGCAAATTCATAGAGGCTAAAAACAGATTAGTGGTTGCCAGTTGCTTCAGGGAGGAGGGAATGGAAGTGACAGTTTAGTAGATATGGAGTTCTCTTCTCCATATAACAGTGTAACTGTTCTGGAGCTAGTTATATAGTTGCAATAGTTCACACCATTGTGGGTGTACTAACTACCATTGAACAGTATACTATAAGATGGTAAAAAATGGTAAATTGTATGTTGTGTGCAGAGTCCACAATGAGTGAATGAATAATGCTAAGTCAATTTATTCTAGTTTCTTTGGATCACACCTTACACATATTTGCCTACCATTTTTATTGCTCTGTTTACTTTAGCATTTCCTCTCTTATTGCCCTCATACTACAAACCCTAGGGTCAGCTTATTGTCTCTTTACTGTAGTTCTCTTACTTTACTGAAGTGCCTGAAGTGTCTTGCACTCTGTATATTTCTTTTCCTCATTTAAACCAAATTACTCTAAATACTTTATTTAAATTTCTATTCTCAAGTTTTGTTAGAAACTAACTCTCTTTGTGTGCCAATGACTGAAAAGAAGAGTGTGATTTTTCCTACTTCTATCAGGAATTCTCCTCTATCCTTCTCCTGCTGTGGTAAAATTTAATATACACACATAAAAAATGGTCAACGGTAAGAATTTCCTTTTCCTGATATAAAAGTACAGAATCATTTCTCTACATATCAGCTCTAAGGTCTCCCCAGTGTTAAGCAAAGTTCATGCTATTTTGCCCCGGGGAACTCACACTGGTGGGGGTCAATCCCTGCTGGACCATGAATTTTGGCAGCAAGCAGCTGGGGAGTATATTAGGAAGGCAACCAGCAAAAGAGTTTGTTTCCAAGTGATGTGTAAAATAACTTTAATGAAATAACATATGTAATAGGAGTGTTAAAAACCTCCTTGCTTCCTAGGATGGTTTCTACTCAACTCCTTGAGTCAATAGATTTTACTTTCTTTACTTCTAAATTTTTAGCTGAACAAGAAAATAAAGGCCACAGTACATTTAGTAGTAGTAATGATAAATAGCAATAATTAATGCTATTTCCCCTCAGTCTGGTATTTCTATATGGAGGAATTTGGCCTAGAATTACACTCCAGCAAATTGCTGAGTGAAATTCACTGGTCCATGTTCCTGAGTTATCTGATTAAACTGTGGCGGTCACTGGGAACTCATTCTCTTTATTCCTTTCCTACCTGCCCCAGACCAGTATAAGACAGGATTTGGAAGTAAGATTTGCTCTCTACACTCAAACATTGCTTGAATGTACTTCCACAGTATACTCTTATAGAAGACCTTGGGAGAATGCTAGCAAGCCCTTTTGCCTT
Source organism: Oryx dammah (assembly GCF_014754425.2). NCBI lineage: Eukaryota > Metazoa > Chordata > Mammalia > Artiodactyla > Bovidae > Oryx > Oryx dammah. The sequence continues at coordinate 4,080,570 of NW_024070199.1, read as the reverse complement.
TAGATCAAAGCTACATCATATTTTAGCTTACTAGAAATAAAACCGACACTTCCCACCCACCCCCAACTTATTTTTTGTAACTGGTTCCAAATTAAGAAGATACAAAAGGGAATAGAGATATGCATTGACATTCTAATATTCCAGATAACATTTATGGTACATTTGTCACGTGTGAGTCATTGTATTAAGTTCTTTATCTCATTAATTCTCTAACAACCTTTTGCTTACATACTGGAGGCAAAGGAAAGAATTTCTTCTTCTTTTTTTTTTAAATAATTCCCCTTCAGCCTTCATTTTTTATTTCTTTAGCTCCTTTCTCTATCAAGAATATTAACTAATATGACCTTACTTTGTTTGGAAAAACTTATCACATCAATCTGACATCTATTTCCCAAGGATGGAAAAGTTTAGGAAAGCAGGTTACTCAGAGCATCCGAAAGCAAAGTTTAGACATCCTAGGAATAGTTAGATGGTCACCAAGAATTATAATTCACACTTACCACTCTGTTAACTTTCCTGGGAAAAGATTAATGCTCATTGGAAATGGAATCGTTTGCCAGTCTTAATTATTCAACAGGATTATTTGTCAAGCCACAGATATGTCAAAAACCTCTCTTTCAGTGAGCTGACTAGTTTTTATTTGACATGATATCCTATCGAGTGCCTGCTACAACATTATTGCTGAATAAGTAATAACACAAATTCTTATACACCAGAGCAACTTTAGAATTGTCTGACTAAAGATTTTAAAAATCTTTAAATAAAAAGATTTTTATTAAAAAAATCTTTAAATAAAAATCAGGCACAACAACATGTTCATCAATACATAAATATCCAAACTTTTAAAACATATGGTTAGGAAAGGAAGCATCATAGAAAGGCCAAGTAAAGTGTCAATATCTTGTACCATATGTCATGCTGATGTTAATACGATAGAGATGTGAAAATTAACATCTCTCTTGCAGGGAAATAAAGGAACAACTGTGGGGGAAAAAATCAGAGAGATGCCTCTGATAATGAACCAAGGAAAACCGCAGCCAAAAATCTGAGGAGGGGGAAAGCTAGTCCATCAATTATCATTTTACCTTCCAAAAGCTCCCGCTTTGCCCACCCCTCATGCAATTCACACTCAACTCCTCAGGAACCCAGCAGCAGCATTTGGCTCAAGATGAATACATCTGCATAGATTTCCCTGTGGGTGACTTTATGAATTTTTCTGCTTTGTCTTCCTCATAGTGAGCACTGACAAGTCACAACACCACTGTGGCTTTGGCAAGCATGCAAGTCTTAACTGGAGTTTCCTTTAAAAAAAAAAAAAAATGGTGGCACCTTGAGAATCAGGTCAGAACACAGCAGAAAAGAGACAAAGGGCTTGGTCCTCTAATTCAGGAGTTACCAGGCAGCCCTATAAGCATATATGTTCATTATGTAATTGCAACATGTGAAATCAGCTGTGTTTAAATGAATAACATATGCTACCAGGGAGCTCAGAGTCTCAAGAAGGAAGGTGATTCCTGCCAGCTGCACAGCATTAATGCTTGCTCTCTGGAATGGAACCAATGTGCCCTTTTGCCTTTGCATCAAGAAGCGCAAAGAGCAGAGCTGTTGTTTCCAGCAGCCAGGACTGGCATTTTAAAAGGTGTTCTTGGCTCCAGGTCTTGGGATAGCCTGCCTGGGAGCCCCCTGATCAGTCAGTAATTGCCAGGGTCTCCCCACATCCTTGTGTTATAGAGCCAAATAGGGAAGCTAGGCAAGTTGTCTCTGGTCAGAAGGAAAGGGAATATATCTAAGCTGTTTCTTTCCTTTTTTTAAAATAGAGGAGTCAAGCAGCTCTGAACACTAGAGGGAGTTCTGATTATGCTCAGAGTCTTGTTTTCATTTTTGAAATAATTACATATTAAAAGAGAAAAAGTCAACTTTAAAAAGGGACAAATTTTTTAACTTCAGGTAACTAATGCATATCATTTTTTCTGTTGGGAGATGAGGAGAGGTTTCACTTTCATCGTGTGGAATGAAGCAGAATACAGATTCTGAGTCCTAAAATACCAATGTGGATGGACGCCTGTGAGACCTCTCTTGTCTATTCAGTTTGAATCATCCTCAGCCTCAAAACATATACATTTATTTCATGAATTTTTAAATATGATATGTCTGAACCAAGTACTGAAATTTTTAATATTGCCAGAATTGGAACAGCAATTAGAAGCATTGGGAATTTGCCAGTTTAGAACTTTTATTTCTTCCAGAAAATGATGAAGAACAAAGCATGAATTATATACCTTTTTCCCCTAAAAACACTAAGATGAACCAAATTATGATTTATCCAAGTAATAATAATTCCACAAAAATGTACTTAACTGATTAAGATTTAATTTAAGTAGTTCCTTGTTCTACATATAAAAATATGGACATGTAAGCTGCATTTTGAGAGCATACTTTGAGATCTAAACTTCTTTCATTTATTAATGGACAATAATGGATATGTAAAAAGAACAGAGATTCTTAAATAATGTATTAGTGCTGCCATATATATCATTTCCCTCATTACACAACTACAAGAAAAGTGTCTTTATGAAAGGGACTCTGTACTTAATCTTTCCAGTTTATACTCATCTTTACAACACAAATTTATCATTTTAAATTTTTTTCACAATGATTTTTGTCTTAGAACAGAACAAGACACACAAAACTTAAGATTTTGTTCTGTACATGTACAGAACATATGACTTTTACTCCACAAATACAAATATTAAGAATTATCATATTATATATTTTAATTAAGTGGAATCTAACTTCAAGCCCCATTCTTGGCTGATGAGAAATTGTATCCCAATTATGATCCGCCATTCTCCTACTTCACATGAATATCCTGTGGAGTTTGGTGCATAAAGATGGGGGTGAAAGATTTGGCACAAAACAGTTGAAAAGCTTTGCTAGTATCAAATTTTGGTAAGCTGTCCATTGTGTAAGTCTCCGTGGTCTTCTGAAATCTTAGAACTCTAGTTTGCTCTGTGGGTTCAGAACACTTTTAAAACCTGGTGCATTTAATTTACATGCACGATCCCCTAAGACCTGTCACTTTTTCTTCAGGTACCATAAATGTATCATGTGTCCCAGTCCCTTTCAAACCCCAAATCTTGCATTTGTTTCTATCATCTTTCATTGTTTTAGGCCCATTGTAGCCACTTTTTCTTCCTAAAAGTATTCATTTCTCATAAGAGTGGCTTTTGCCCCAGGAACTCAGGCTTTCTGAACACTAAATCCAGGAAAGGAAATTTTCAGCCAACAACAGCTTCTCCTTTCAACTTTGTAACAGAAATCTTTCCTGAGTAAGAAAGAACAAAGGGTTCTAATTGTTCTCTTGGAATAAAGGGTGGAAACACATTTTAAGCACAAAATGCAAATTAAGATTTTAAGATGTTATTTTGCTACATATGTTTCTGTGTTTTCCAAAATTTGTACATTAAATATGCATTATTTTCTTAATTAGGAAATATATTTTTTATAGAGTATACTTCTTTTTGAATTTTTTAAAATAGATATGTTTAAACAAAGGATGCAATAAAAAAGACTTTTTCAAAGGGAAGACTAATCAACTACATGGTCTTCAGAGTTTTAAAACCATGTATGATTTTTTTCCAATTCCATTCAATTTTAATAGCATTATTTTTCTACATGTTACTAAAACAGTGATTTTTTTTTTCTTAACTGTTTTTGGAAAAGCTTGAAATATTTAAACCTTATTGAATATCTTTATCATTTCTAAGTATCAATTTTGAAAATCAGAGCTCTGAAACAACACAGAGGGCAATCAACAGGTCAATCAACATTCTAATTTCCAAGTATCTGGTAAAGGTAGGAATTAACTTATAGTTCTACAAAATGAGGGGACTCCTCTGGTGGTCCAGCGGCTAAGACTCTGAACTCCCTATGCAGAGGGCCTGGGTTCTATCCCTGGTCAGGGAACTAGATGCCACTAAGAGTTTGATGCCATAACTAAAGATCTCACCTGCTGCAATGAAGATCAAAGATCACACATGATGCAGTGAAGACTTAACGCAGTCAAATATATAAATAAATATTCTGGGGGCTTCCCCTGTGGGTCAGCTGGTGAAGAATCTGCCTGCAATGCTGAAGACCTGGGTTCAATCCCTGGTTTGGGAAGATCCCCTGGAGAAGGGAAAGGCTACCCACTCCAATATTCTGGCCTGGAGAATTCAAGGACTGTAGAGTTCATGGGGTCACAAAGAGTTCGGACACAACTCAGCGACTTTCACTCTCACTTTTCTACAAAATGATTCTTGACAAAGGGTGATATTTAAATGATGATATTTAACGACTAGTATATCAAGAACATCAACCAATCGAAGTAGACAGATACCATTATTCTTTAAGGGTTAGTCAAACAACAACCTCGATCCTTAAGATTATATACTGATAACATTCAAAGTCCTAAGAAGACATTTAAAATATACTTTTGATTAAATAAATGCTTTCTTGATAAGGATATTATCAAAAACAGAAGTACTCCAGCTAATGGTGACCACTAATCATCAAATTATATCTGGAATCTATATATTTTGTTACTATTCCTATAGATACAATTTAGATATTGACTACCATTTTCTTCTGACATATACGAGATTTAACTTTGGAACAGTGAATAGAATGCCCCCAAATCTAAGACATAACCAGATAGGGGAGGCAGCCAGACATTTAGAAACTCAAGGGTGCTATGCTAGGAGCCTTAGTGAGATCTGTACTCAGCTGAGATTGTGAAGAGCATAGATGGAGATGTGTGTGTGTGTGTGTGTGAGTGTGTGTTTGCTCAGTTGCTCAGTCATGTTGGACTCTTTTGCAACCCCATGAACTGTCCATGGAATTTTCCAGCCAAGAATACTGGAGCAACAATGCCAAAGTCAAGTCTGCAAAAACCAGGATTGAAATGCACAGAAAACAAAATTCTCTGACAAAAATAGTATTAATAACAGCAAACATTTGTTTGCAGGTATTCCAGTGGCAAGGCCCTGTGCTGAGTACTGTCAACATTTCAGAATTAGCAGAAGTAAAACCACTGAATTAGTGACATAGCAATTTGTAAAAGTTTATTGTGCACATAAAAATCACTTCATAAACTGGGATTATTCAGACCCAAGGTAGATATGATGTTCAGCTACATGATGTTCAGCTACATGATGTTCCAAAACGACTTATCAAGTGCAACTAAGGAAGCTGTTTAACCTTTACACTGATTGGTTATTAAAATGTGGGTTACCACACACCAGGGGGTTCGTTAAAAGTGATTACCTTATATTATTTCAGGAAAATGACTTATGTTTCTTTTATGATTGTCAGAGTCATTTACCCTAAGTGGTCCAGATTAAGTTTTGCTTATTTTGTAGAATAAGTTAAATTAAGTTTCATTTACATGGCTTAAATGGTTTCATCTACTAAAAATTTTTCAACTTTGGTCTCCATTTTATATTTAATTTTAACAGTACCTAAAAAAGCTGCATTATCTTTCACCTGACAAAAATCCAATTGATCAAGTACTAGTAACATCCCCATTTTATAGAGATTAAGTATTTTATTCCATAACATGAAAGTCAAGAAAAAATTAGAAAGGTTGGAGTGGGGTTAAGGGAGCTAGAGTAAGGAAACACGGGTGTGTAAGGATGGACACAAATTTGAAACCAGATTAACAGGGCAATGAAATATAAAAATATTGAAACAGAGCAATGAAATATTGGAGCTGGCAATAGTTGGTAGAGTGTACAAACAACTCCACCTTAAAAAACATCCAATTAAAAACATAGTTTGTCTGTCACCAGCTAATCCACTAGGAGGTACTTTGTGGATTTATAACAATTCAAAACTTCCTATTTTTCAGAGGAAGGTAATTAGACTTCCCAAGGCTGTATATAAAGTCTACTGACAGCAGTCTGACTGCTTATAACAGCTGTTCAATTTGATCAGAAAAATAATGGAAGATCTGTCATTGACTTATTCGCTTATAAATTGCACCGAGATGCTCTAATATGTTAGCTTTTTAAAACTATCATGCATTTTAAGATTTAATGCCAGGTAGATTAATTCTGCTTCTCTTTCCAATAATTGTGTCCATCAGAAGCAATCGTACATTCTATTAAGTTCAGAAGAAAGAATTGGAAAGAAATAGCATTAAGGGGAAGTAACAAGAGCGAGTCCTGATTGGCAGTTATATAATCTGAAGAAGTGATCATTAAACTGCTGTGGCAGTTGGCAAAGAGGGCAGAAGAGAGACCTCCCCTCACTTCCACCCTACACACATACACACCCGTGCGTGCGTTATAGCATTGAATACCTTCCTTTGGTCCCTGAGTTTAGAATCACCAGGGGATTTAGGAGACAACCACTAACAGGGTACATCACTATCAGAAATCCCAAAGATCATATTATGTCCATTCCACAGTCTATGCTGCTGCTGCTAAAAAATAGCAATGTGCATTTTATAATATCTCCAAACACTGGCATGTCAAAGCACATTGATCTCAGGGTTCATTTAAAAAAACAAAAAAATAAAAACTAACAAACCAAAAAATCTTTCAGCATAGATTCCAATCTTCTGGAAATGGGTTATTTTGGGGGGAGAACTCTGTGGGTGGCTTTAAGTTCTTATTTTTGTACTAGGAACACAGCTGTCACTTGTAACAGAATTATAGAAAGAAAAGTCGTGGTGTAGTTGGCCATTTAGCCTACAGCCAGGAGGCAGCTCTCCACAGTGTATTCCCTGACTTGTCCAATCTAGTTAAAAATGACTAAACTGATGAAGCCAGAAGCACTTTCACTGAGACACTGTTAAACAGCCTAACAGAATTTAATTGTTCCTCTAGTTTTACCAGATTCATCATCTGGTATAAAGTTCTTTCCTGGTGGCTCAGTCAGTAAAGAATGTGCCTGCAATGTCGGAGATCTGGGTTCAGCCCTTCGGTCGGGAAGATCTGCAGGAGAGAGGAATGGCTATGCACACCAATATTCTTGCTTGGAGCATTCCATGAACAGGGGAACCTGGTGAGCTACAGTCCATGGGGTCACAAAGCGTCAGACACGACAGAGTGAGTTTCACTTTCACAAAGAAATAAAGCATATTTTGAAATTTTAGTTTTGAAATTTGTTCTTTAAAATGTATATAGCTCTTTGTAATCCCAAAAGTCAACACAGAAATCATCAGCGTGGGAATTAATTTGAAATATTAAGTGTGGAAATCAAGAAAAGTAACAAAATGCGTCAACAATAATATATTTCTGTGGCTTAACAGACTCAGGAAGAATATGCTGGCTGTTTTAAAGTCAGGTGTCGTGCTTGGTTAATATCGTAACTAGACATAAGCTATCAAAACCAGCCCTAGATAAGACTGCTAAGTAGGTAAAAACATTCTCCACTAGGCTTCATTCATTTCTTCTCCTTTACTCTCTTCTTTATTGACTTTATGACTTCTGTCATATAGTTGCTAAATTTACTTTGTGCATTTAAAACTCATCCCACACAAAACTTATTCCTGTCTTTTCTACAGCCCTTTATTTCTGATTCTTAAAGTATCAGTTCTCTTTTCCTTCACTGTGTTAGATATTTGTTTCCTATGAGGTGACCAATGAAAAATCTGACAAGCAAATTATAGCTTATTAAAATAATAAGCTCCCACTACGTATCTCTACCCTTAGTACTTGTAACTGAACATGTTCTTTGTCATAAAAGGGAGTGGCAGTGTGATGACAATATAGCAGACACCATCAGGAAAATGTGCATTATTATGAAAATTCATTCAAAAATAGCAGGCTTAAATCCTAGCATATTTTACCCATGAAATCAATTTTATAAATTCTGATTAGGTGACCAGCTGGCCTTTCTAAGCCTAATTAACTCATAATATGTTTTCTATGATGTCACTGTGTTCTGTTGTTCTAAGAACTATCCTCAATTTCAAATGAGAATGTGTGACTACTGAACTGAGCAAGCGGGCCATCTCCCTGGTCACAGTGTGTTTCCAGAAGAGAACCTCCCTTTACAAAGCAAGACTGCAGCCAAAATCATCCACCTTCAAGATACAATGTTAATAGCCACAGTGAGGGATGTTGAGTCTAAAAGAAATACAAAGAGTTTGAACAGAAGGTGGTGAAAAGGTAGATATGGTATTAATAGTTGAGCTAAAATCCGTTGGATCATCAAAAAAGCAAGAGAGTTCCAGAAAAAGATCTACTTCTGCTTTATTGACTATGCCAAAGCCTTTGACTGTGTGGATCACAACAAACTCTGGAAAACTGGGAATACCAAATAGGAATACCAGATCAACTGACCTGCCTCTTGAGAAATCTATATGCAGGTCAAGAAGCAACAGTTAGAACTGGACATAGAACAACAGACTGGTTTCAAATAGGGAAAGGAGTACGACAAGTCTGTATATTGTCACCCTGCTTATTTAACTTCTATGCAGAGTATATCATGAGAAACGCTGGGCTGGATGAAGCCCAAGCTGGAATCAAGATTGCTGGGAGAAATATCAATAACCTCAGATATGCAGATGACACCACCCTGATGGCAGGAAGTGAAGAGGAACTAAAGAACCTCTTGATGAAAGTGAAAGAGGAGAGTGAAAAATTTGGCTTAAAATTCAACATTCAGAAAACGAAGATCATGGCATCTGGTCCCATCACTTCATGGGAAATAGATGGGGAAACAGTGGAAACATTGTCAGACTTTATTTTTTTGGGCTCCAAAATCACTGCAGATGGTGATTGCAGCCATGAAATTAAAAGATGCTTGCTCCTTGGAAGAAAAGTTATAACCAGGCTAGACAGCATATTGAAAAGCAGAGACATTACTTTGAAAACAAAGGCCTGTCTAGTCAAAGCTATGGTTTTTCCAGTAGTCATGTATGTATGTGAGAGTTGGAGCATAAAGAAAGCTGAGCGCCGAACTGATGCTTTTGAACTGTGGTGTTGGAGAAGACTCTTGAGAGTCCCTTGGCCAGCAAGGAGATGGAACCAGTCCATCCTAAAGGAAATCAGTCCTGAATATTCTTTGGAAGGACTGATGCTGAAGCTGCAACTCCCATACTTTGGCCACCTGGTGTGAAGCGTTTGCTCATTTGAAAAGGCCCTGATGCTGGACAAGACTGAAGGCGGGAGGAGAAGGGGACGACAGAGGATGAGATGTTTGTATGCCACCACCGACTCAATGGATATGGGTTTGAGAACTCTAGGAGTTGGTGATGGATAGGGAGGCCGGCATGCTGCAGTCCATATGGTTGCAAAGAGTAGGATACTACGGAGTGACTGAACTGAACTAAACTGAACTGAACTAAACTGAACTGAACTGAACTGAACTGAACTGAACTGAACAACAAAAATAGTTGAGTGAACAATGAAACATCGCTTCTGAAAGTATAAGTGTTAGTCAGTCGTGTCTGACTCTGCGATTCCATGGACTGTAGCCTGCCAGGGTCCTGTGTCCATGGGATTTCCCAGGCGAGAGTACTGGAGTGGTTAGTTGTTTCTTTTTCTAGGGGATCTACCTAACCCAGGGATTGAACCAAGGTTTCCTGCATTGCAGGCAGATTCTTTACCATCGAGCCACCAGGGAAGCCCTGAACAGCAAAAGCAAAACAAAATGACATTTCTGTGTACATCACGATTAATTTTTTTTTTTTATCATGTTCCTTCTGTCCGCTAGGGGACTGTTAGAATTCTAAATTGATTCTTATCTAGAATATTTTCTGATGTCCCAATTTTTGAAACTTTTGTTTATTTACTGATCTTTGTCTGTGCGGGGTCTTTGTTGCTGGAGGCCTTATCTGTCTCTAGTTGCAGACAGTGGGGGGCTACTCTGTTTCAGTGCAGACTTCTTTTTGCCCTGGTTTCTTCTGTTTCAGAGCCCAAGCTCCAGGGTGATTGGGCTTCAGTAGTTGTGGATGTGGGTTCAGTAGGTGCAGTTTCCAAGCCTTAGAGCACAGGCTCAACTATTTTGGAGTACAGGCTTAGTCTTTCTGTGTCATGTGGGATCTTCCTAGATCAGGGATCAAACCTGTGTCTCCTGCATCGGCAGGCAGATTGTTTACCACTGAGCCACGAGAGAGGTTCCTGTTGTCCCAGTTTTTAAAAGTTGCCAAATAGTAGTTGAAGTAAGTTTCTAGGCCCAAGGTGGAGCTGCTTCTGCCTGAAATGTCAGTAAACTGAAACTTAGATAACTTCCACTTCCCTGAAAGTGCCCCATTTGACTTGAACCTCAGCATATACAGTCAGCCAATCCCCATTGACAAGTCACCTCTGGGCCTTCTCACCCCAAACAAGATTGACTATGTGGCTCCAATCAATCAGATATTTTCTGCTTTTCTCTTTTTTGTTCTTTATTCTTTATCCTATAAAAATTTTCTGCTTTCTGCTTCATTTTGCAGTTCTTCAAAAGAAGACTGCCCATTTCTTGAAGGGCTAGATTAAGTTTATGTGTATTACCTCAATTGTCTTCTTTAAACATTTTTAAACAAACATATAGTTGTTTTTATACACTTTTGCTTTTACTAATAACATGAATAGATATCTTTTTTTTTTTTTTGCCATAATCAGTCTTATTTGGCTCACTCTGAACACAAGCAACTTGATAAAATTTGAAACAAAATTATAACATCTAATGCATTTTCTAAAAGAAACATAAAAATTTTTAGTTCTTAATTTAACAAGTTAGCATACATTAAATTAAAATACAAATTACTTTATTAGCTAATTGATTAGTTGAAGAACTAATTAACAAAGCAAGGTTATTTCTAAATGTGTAAGCTACTTAACAAATTTAAAGGAGGTACATAATATACTGGTTAAAAAATTAGCTTTTATTATTAAGGCAATAATTTATGTATATTACTTCACTATATCCTAAGTAAACTTATGCAGCATTTTAAAATTATGCTTAAAGTTTTATATATTCTCTCTAACACCCCATTAAGCAGATTATTTTGTTAAATTAATGGGGTTTGCTGACCTGTTCATGATCACACTATTAGCATCAGAACAGGTACTACAAAACCAACTTTCTCTGCCTCTATATTAGTTTCTTCCTTTTCCTTTCTTTTGAATTATTTTCCTTACCTCAATTCTGGCTTCCCTGGTAGCTCAGCTGATAAAAGAATCCATCTACAATGCAGGAGACCCTGGTTCAATTCCTGGGTCAGGAAGATCCGCTGGAGAAAGGATAGGCTACCCATTCCAGTATTCTTGGGCTTCTTTTGTGACTCAGCTAGTAAAGAATCCACCTGCAATGCAGGAGACCTGGGTTTGAGCCCCGGGTTGGGAAGATCCCTTGAAGGGAATGGCTATCCACTCCAGTATCCTGGCCTGGAGAATTCCAGGGCTACATAGTCCATGGGGTTGCAAAGAGTCAGACGTGACTGAGTGACTGGCACTTCACACCAGTTTATGACTAGTAGATAATACCTTTATAGATAACGTTGCCTGGACTCTAAAAAAGAGACTAGTGCAGAAAGATATTCAATAACTTGAAGCTCTGTTAGAATGAAGGGATTTTTATGTAGCATAGGGTTTACTTGGGTGGCTATAGGTAATGGACGATTTACTAGAGAGCCATCACACTTAACTCTACATGCCCAGAAACTTGCAATTTTTCCACTTTCTTCACAAGTGTTAAAAATAAAAATAAATGTGCATTGCAACAATGTAGACAGGTAAAGTGAAGGTCTGTAATTGGCTCTTTCCCCTCTTGGGTTTACCCAATGACTGTCAGCAACAAAATGCTCTATTGTTGTATGCTATTATCCAGACAGAGAATAAACCCAGAAACTACATAAAAATTGTTCTACTTCTGGGTCTCTATTTTATTTGAAAAGTGAACCAATGAACAGAGCATATTTAAAGAGGACAACAATGTCAATGTGTAGCACATACCAATTTAGGAAATCTTAAATATTAGCTAATGTCTTTCTACCTTTCTACATTGTCTACAATGAGTAAGAAAACTATATGAACTAAACTATGCAAAAAAGTTATGCAAGAAATAAAAATCAGTACAAATGAGAATTTTGAACTGTAGAAACCAAACACTAACAAATTTGTGTTAACTGCAAACAATATTATAGGCTTGCAGTTACTATTGGATTTATATAAACATTCTATATTATAGTGGATCTAGCGATTGCTTTGCCAATTCCTTAGAAAATGGGGTCATTTGTTGGAATTAATCTTCCTAAATCTTGAGAAACCTATATGCAGGTCAGGAAGCAACAGTTAGAACTGGACATGGAAAAACAGACTGGTTCCAAATAGGAAAAGGAGTACGTCAAGGCTGTATATTGTCACCCTGCTTATTTAATTTCTATGCAGAGTACATCATGAGAAACGCTGGGCTTGAAGAAGCACAAGCTGGAATCAAGACTGCTGGGAGAAATATCAGTGACCTCAGATATGCAGATGACACCACCCTTATGGCAGAAAGTGAAGAGGAACTAAAAAGCCTCTTGTTGAAAGTGAAGGAGGAGAGTGGAAAAGTTGGCTTAAAGCTCAACATTCAGAAAATGAAGATCACGGCATCTGGTCCCATCACTTCATGGGAAATAGATGGGGAAACAGTGAAAACAGTGGCTAACTTTATTTTTGGGGGCTCCAAAATCACTGCAGATGGTGACTGCAGCCATGAAATTAAGACGCTTACTCCTTGGAAGGAAAGTTATGACCAACCAAGACAGCATATTGAAAAGCAGAGACATTGCTTTGCCAACAAAGGTCTGCCTAGTCAAGGCTATGGTTTTTCCAGTGGTCATGTATGGATGTGAGAGTTGGACTGCGAAGAAGGCTGAGCGCCGAAGAATTGACGCTTTTGAACTGTGGTGTTGGAGAAGACTCTTCAGAGTCCCTTGGACAGCAAGGAGATCCAACCAGTCCATTCTAAAGGAGATCAGCCCTGGGTTTTCATTGGAAGGACTGATGCTAAAGCTGAAACTGCAGTACTTTGGCCACCTCATGCAAAGAGTTGACTCATTGGAAAAGACTCTGATTCTGGGAGGGATTCGGGACAGGAAGAGAAGGGGACAACAGAGGATGAGATGTCTGGATGGCATCACTGACTCGATGGACGTGAATCTGAGTGAACTCCGGGAGATGGTGATGGACAGAGAGGCCTCGCATGCTGTGATTCACAGGGTCGCAAAGATACTGAACTGAACTGAAAGACTTTCTTACCTATATCCTTGACTCAATCTATATTATCCTATTGACATAGAAATATATTGGAAAATGAACCTTTTATCTCAGGTCTGATTCTCCAGGAAAGTTTTATTTTGTGTGAAGGTCACCACCACTGCTATCATCTTTATGGTGGGGCAGAAGAAGATCTTCTGTTGATACTACAAGAACCATGCTTTCCTATAAAGTGCTATGGTAGCTCATAAATTTTCAAACAAGTAAAGAAGGCTTTCCCCCCACTCCATTATTCTCAGACATGGACAACCATCTGCTAGTCAGCTGATCCCTAAATTACGAACTGGTTTAATTCTCTCCATGTAAACACAACATCAGCCATAACAAAGCTTTAAATTTTCTCTATCTACATTTGCCATCTATGTGATATCTTATCCCATGAATTTAAATAGATTTTATATATTGATAGATTTCAAATTTATGAACCCCAACCTCATTGTCTCTTCTGCCCTCCAAACTGAAAAACCCAAAACTCAATCAGCGTGTCCTCTGGCATATCCAATTATCTTGTAAACATCAATATTTCCAAAACAGACATCTGAACTTCTTTCCTCATCGATTATTCCATATAACAATAAAAAACCCCTCGGTTTCCCCCGTTTCTAAAGGCCAAACGTTTAGAGTTTCTGGACTACTCTCTCTCTCTTTAAAAATCCATTCTTTCAATACATCCTATTAGTATGGCTTTAAAATATTTCCAGAACCTGACCATTTCTTACCCTCTCTCCTTCACTGCTATCACTCCAACAGCAACCATTCTCTCTTACCTGGATTGCTGTTATGGCCTTCTTACCAGTCTTACTACTTCTATATTTGTCTCTTGTCTACATAATCATGCAAGCTGGTCTTTTCAAACTTTAAGTTGGATATTGTTACCTTTCTCTTTGAAACTGTAATGACTCTCTTGTTATTCAAGATGCTTTGCTAAGGCTTCTAAGACCCACATGATGTGACCCTTATAGTCTCCACCATTTAACTCTGTTTTTTTTTTTTTTTTACCCATTAACTCTTTGACTTCAGCATCTAACATTTTTCTATCTCCTGTATGACAGCCACTTCTTCATGGCTTGCTCTTATCTGTTTCATGCAAGCATGCATGTGTGCTAAGTCGCTTTAGTTGGGTCTGACTCTGTACGACACTATGGACTATAAGTCTCCAGGCTCCTCTGGCCGTGGGATTCTCCAGGCAAGAATACTGGAGTGGGTTGCCATGCCTTCCTCCAGGGGGTCTTCCTGACCCAGGGATCAAACCCATGCCTCTTGGTGGGCAGGTTCTTTACCCCAAGTACCACCTGTATTGGTGGGCAGGTTCTTTACCCCAAGTACCATTTGGGATGTCCATTCTTTTCATATATCTGACCAAATATCTGGTCACTTAGGGAAATCTTCCAAAATCATGTTACATAAAATAGCACATGCTCTACCACTCTTAACTCCTTTTACTCTGCTTTATTCTTATTTACCACAAAATCTGGACCCAATCTCCTTGGATTGGACACTGCCATTTAATAACTATTAACTTGGCTAAGTAATTCTGTGTATTTCTTATATCTATAAAGTGAGAATACTTATAGTATCTCTCAAATAGTCTAAAAACAATAATATTTTTAAAGAACATTAGCAATATCTGGCATAGAGTAAGTATTGTATGAATGTTTATAACTACTATTATTTTCCTTACTAATATCATTATTATTCCTGGCACTTATTATCAAGTAACATGGTATATATTTCTTTGTTAATGTATTCCTCCCATTGAAATGTAAGTCTATGGTAATTCTTTGCTTTGCTCACTGAATATCCATCTCCTTGTAATGGTGTCTGGCACATAGTTAGTATTCAAAATTTGGATGAGTAAATTATAGAAGGTGATTATATTTGGATAATTTTTAGCTTTATTTGTAGGCTAGCTCCAAAATTAGTATTATCCTTCATAAGAATAAGCTTCCTGCTTAAATATAACCAGGGTCAAGAAACGTAGTGTTTTATATTTATATGGCTCTTATTCTTCACCAGGAAAATGTCTACAAAGTGCACTGGAAGCAAATACACACAAATCATGAGTGCAGCAAATCTCTCTAACCCCTCAGACTTTTATGGTCACCATACAGAAGGTTCTGATGTGGAATATTTTGTATGTTTTATTGTAAATTACTGTACCTATTTTACTGTGAATAATATTCTCCAAGGGTAAATGTCACCTTGAAAGTTTTAGAGCAGAGGTGAGTTTACTGTAATAACTTTAACTGAGCTTTCCCTGTAATGATTCCCTGAATTATAGGCCAGCCTGAGAATGCAGAAAGAGTTCCATCTTAAAAAGAGGCTTACTAAAAGAATAAAATACTTAGAAATAAATCTACCTAAAGAAACAAAAGATGTATATATAGGAAGCTATAAAACACTGATGAAAGAAATCAAAGATGACACAAATGGATGGAGAAATATACCATGTTCATGGATTGGAAGAATCAATATAATGAAAATGAGTATACTACCCAAAGCAATCTACAAATTCAATGCAACCCCTATCAAACTATCAATGGTATTTTTCACAGAACTAGAACAAATAATTTCAAGATTTGTATGGAAATATAATAAACCTCAAAGAATTAAAGCAATCTTGAGAAAGAAGAATGGAACTGGAGAAATCAACCTGCCTCACTTCAGACTATACTACAAAGCTACAGTCATCAAAACAGTATGGAACTGGCACAAAGACAGAGATATAGTTCAATGGAACAAAATAGAAAGCCCAGAGATAAATCCATGCACCTATGGACACCTTATCTTTGACAAAGGAGGCAAGAATATACAATGGAGAAAATATAATCTCTTTAACAAATGGTGCTGGGAAAACTGGTTAACCACCTGTAAAAGAATGAAACTAAAACACTTTCTAACACCATACACAAAAATAAACTCAAAATGGATTAAAGATCTAAACATAAGACCAGAAACTATAAAACTCCTAGAGGAAAACATAGGCAAAATATTCTCTGACATAAATCACAGCAGGATACTCTGAGTATTGGAAATAAAAGCAAAAATAAACAAATGGGACCTAATTAAACTTAAAAGCTTTTGCACACTGAAGGAAATTATAGGCAAGGTAAAAAGACAGCCTTTAGAATGGGAAAAAAATAATAGCAAACGAAGCAACTGACAAAGAATTAATCTCAAATATATACAAGCAGCTCACGCAGCTCAATATGAGAAAAATAAACGACCCAATCAAAAAATGGGCCAAATAACTAAACAGACATTTCTCTAAAGAAGACATACAGATGGCTAACAAACACATGAAAAGATGCTCAACATCACTCATTATCAGAGAAATGCAAATCAACACCACAATGAGGTACCATCTCATGCCAGTCAGAATGGCCACAATCCAAAAGTCTACAAGCAATAAATGCTGGTGAGGCTGTGGAGAAAAGTAAACCCTCTTACATTGTTGGTGGGAATGCAAACTAGTACAGCCACTATGGAGAACAGTGTGGAGATTCCTTTAAAAACTGGAAATAGAACTGCCATACAACCCAGGAATCCGACTGCTGGGCATACACACCAAAGCAACCATAACTGAAAGAGACACATGTACCCCAATACTCATCGCAGCACTGTTTATAATAGCCAGGACATGGAAGCAACCTATATGTCCATCAGCTGATGAATGGATAAGAAAACCGTGGTACATATACACAATGAATATTACTCAGCTATTAAAAAGAACACATTTGAATCAGTTCTAATAAAGTGAATGGAACTGGAGCCTAAGAAAACCACCAATACAGTATACTAATGCATATATGTGGAATTTAGAAAGATGGTAACAACAACCTTATATGTGAGACAGCAAAAGAGACACAGATATAAAGAAGAAATTTTTGGACTCTATGGGAGAAGGCAAGGGTGAGATGATTTGAAAGAATAGCATTGAAACATGTATATTACCATAGGTGAATAGATTGCCAGTCCAAGTTTGATGCATGAAACAGGGCACTCAAACAATGCACTGGGACAACTCAGAAGGATGGCATGGGGCGGGAGGTGAGAGAGGGCTCAGGATGGGGGACACATGTACACTCATGGCTGATTCATGACAATGTATGATAAAATCCAACACAATATTGTTAAGTAAGTAGCCTCCAATTAAAACAGATTAATTAATTTTAAAAATAGACTTACTAGTGTTCAGAGACTTTATCATGCTCTTTTCTTTATCTTTTACAGAATAAAGAAGGAGAAGGTATGTCTAAGCCAGCAAGGTAAAAAATGTAGCAAAAGTCATAGATAATGTAGCTCTATTTTCATCTTGTGTTCAATTTACACTTCATGGATGTATACTGTTGCCCTTAAACCACCATTTCCCATGCCCATCCACAGTAATCTAATTATATTTTATCTTAATACAGAAGTAGAAAGAAAGTGAAAGTTTTGGTCGCTAAGTTGTGGTTGACATAGAGTGTAGCTCACCAAGCTCCTCCATTCATGGGATTCTCCAGGCAAGAATATTGGAGTGGCTGCCATTTTCTTCTCCAGGGGATCTTCCCAACCCAGGGATCGGACGGCCATCTCTTTGTTCAATCACTCAGTCGTGTTTAACTCTTTGTGACCCCATGGACTGCAGCATGCCAGGCCTCCCTGTCCATCACCAACTCCCACAGTTTTCTCAAACTCATGTCCTTTGAGGCAGTGATGCCATCCAGCTAACATCCTCTGTCGTCCCCTTTTCCTCTTGCCTTCAGTCTTTCCCAGCAGCAGAGGCTTTCCCTGCGAGTCATTTACTCACATCAGGTGCCAAAGCATTGGAGCTTCAGCTTCAGCATCAGTCCTTCCAATGAACATTCAGGACTGATTTCCTTTAGAATTGGCTGGAAGGATCTCCTTGCAGTCCAAGGGACTCTCAAGAGTCTTCTCCAACACCACAGTTCAAAAACATGAATTCTTCAGTGCTCAGCTTTCTTTATAGTCCAACTCTCACATCCATACATGACCATCCATGGAAAGACCATAGCTTTGATTATATGGACCTTTGTTGGCAAAGTGATTTCTGTGCTTTCTAATATGCTGTCTAGGTCTGTCATAGCTTTTCTTTCAAGGAGCAAGTCGTGTCTTGCATCTCATATTGGCAGGCAGGCACTTTACCACTAGTACCATGTGGGAGGATTATCTTCATTCATTCATCTGCATTATCAGCAGACTCTTAAGTTATATAAGTTTTCTGAATATTTTAATATGTAAAAGTTCAATCACTTTCTTTCTATAATTGCCACCTTTCCTTTTACCTCAAAAATGTATAATTATATTCCACCTTCTTATCCTGTTACACTGACCAGTTTTATTGTTTACAGATGCTGATGGGTTTTAAGAGCTTGAAACTATCCCCAATAGCTCAGTGGTTAAAGATTCACCTGCCATGCAGGAGACATGGGAAACAGTGATTTTAAACAACAATCAACATCTTGCCAACTTGGGCAAAATATTAATTTCAATGTAGGTGGAGTCCACTGCAAATACTGAGATGTCTATGTTCCAGGAGTACCAGAGAGGAGTACCAAAACCACTGGTGCACCCTGTTGTGATTAGGCACATCCACAATGTTATAGACTCAAGTCTACAATACAGGGTGAGCAACTCTCTCATTTTATCTGGTTTTATCCAACTCACTGAACTTTGTTTTTCCCTTTGCTTAATCTCTGTGAAAAACAGGGTGAAATAATTAATTTTCAATTAGATTCTCTCTCACATAACTCCCTGCACCCTTATCTCAAAAGGCAAGAACTGGTTTGCAGGTGCTCATTACTCTGTTTTGAATATGTGATAATGATGCCCCGTGGAGCTATATATCATCCAGTAAATCCACTAGCACTTACCTTATGAATTTATAAAGAGAGCCTAGAAATCAAATTACTGTTCATTGTATTTTTTCTTTCTCAGAGGAACCTTCAAAGAGTTGCACTTGTATCTTTGAAAAAGCTTAGAACCTAATTTATAGCTGTATAAATTAGAATTAAGGTTAAATAGGTAGCTTTTATTTCCTAAAATGATGTTTAATATTCAAACAAGTATGTGACTCTCAAGTGCCTTTCGTCTCCCTGGAGATAGCCTGCAATTTGCCTTCTTTTTAGCAGGAAATAGGTTTCACTTGATCTCTTAAGAAGTCATACCCAGCTGGAAAAATGAAACTTCTCTTTAAATCAGAAAATTTGAATATGTCTGAAAAATAAACAGAAAATCCTATTTTTGAGCCCTTGTACAGATCTATGTCAATCATTTTACCTGTCATTAAGTCAAAAGTCACTTTCAAAATGCCCTAAATCATTTGGCCTTTTTACTATGGAAAAGATAAATTAGGAAAAGACCTTCTGGGGATACTTACTAAGCGCTTTTTGATGTGGACCACACAAATTGAAATTTTTTTTACTGAGTAAGCATGCTTTAGTGCATAAAGATTTTCATTTACTTAAAATTTTGAACACTTTATACTTTATACCCTTAAATTACATCTGATACAAACACAAATGCAGTGCATTTCAATTAAAAAAAAAAACACTCTATCCTTTATTGACACTTTACAATGAGCAGACACTACAGGGCATCCTTTAATTATCCCCAGTTTGTAGGTAAGAAAATTGAGCTTTGTGAAGTTTAAGTAATTTGCACAAGGCTAGACTATACAGTAAGTTGCTGAGACTGGTTTGAACACATCCAATTCCAGAGCTCAATTCACACATTATACATTATAGTACTTCTCTATACAGAATACAGTCTTAAAGCAATCCAGTATCTCATTATGAAGCTGAAATAAAAACTATGATCATTATCTTAATACTGTGGCTTAGCTTTTAAAGATACGTGCTTCAAAAATTATTTTTAAATGAAAAAGTAAGGTGTAAAACAAAGGCAAAACATCAATAGTATTCTTTTTTTTTTTTGCATTTTTTTCTTTTTTTTAATTTCTTTTTTATTTTACTTTACAATTCTGTATTGGTTTTGCCATACATTGACATGAATCCACCATGGGTGTACATGCGTTCCCAAACATGAACCCCCCCTCCCACTGCCCTCCCCATATCAATAGTATTCTAAAGTTAAATGTGTTCTAAATTTTTAAGGAAAGAAGAACTTATACATATTTTAATTAAACTTTATTTTGAGATAACTATGGATTCACATGTGAAATTTTGTTTACTCTTCATTCATGTTTCTCCCAATAATAACATCTTCCACATTTTCCAGATAACAATCAAGATTATTAAAAGAGTAGCTTCTGTTAGAAAGAAAGAAGAAAAGGAGAAAATAAAAAGAAAAAACAACTTAGTAGCTTAAAACAACACAAACCTATTATCTTCCAGTTCTGGAGGCTGGAAGTTTGAAATGAGTCAAATGGGGCTAAAATCAAGGTGTCATCAAGGCTAGAGTATCTAGGGGAAAATCCATTTTGTTTTACTTTTCAAGCTTTGAGAAGTTGTCTGCATTCTTTGGCTCTCAGCCTCCTTACATCTTCATAGCCAACACTGTCCTTTGCAATCTTCCTCTTATCACATCATTCAGACTCTATTCTGTATTCTTCTTTCACATTTAAAAGACTCAGATGCTGCTGCTGCTTAGTTGTTCAGTTGTATCTGACTCTTTGTGACCCATTGGACAGTAGCCCAGATAGTATTGATCATCAGATGGTTGACACCAAAATCAGATTGACTATATTCTTTGCAGCCAAAGATGGAGACACTCTATACAGTCAGCAAAAAACAAGACTGAGAGCTGACTGTGGCTCAGATCATGAACTCCTTTTATTTATTTATTTATTTTACTTTACAATTCTGTATTGGTTTTGCCATACATTGAACTCCTTATTGCAACATTCAGACTTAAATTGAAGAATGTAGAGAAAACCACTAGGCCATTCAGGTATGACCTAAATCAAATCCCTTATGATTATACAATGGAAGTGAGCAATAGATTTAAGGGACTAGATCTGATAGGCAAAGTGCCTGATGAACTATGGATGGAGGTTCATGACATTGTACAAGAAAAAGGGATCAAGACCATCCCCAAGAAAAAGAAATGCAAGAAAGCAAAATGGCTGTCTAAGAAGGCCTTACAAATAGCTATGAAATGAAGAGAAGCAAAAAGCAAAGGAGAAAAGGAAAGATATACCCATTTGAATTCAGAGTTCCAAAGAATAGCAAGAAGAGATAAGAAAGCCTTCCTCAGCAAGCAATGCAAAGAAATAGAAGAAAACAATAGAATAGGAAAGACTAGAAATCTCCTCAAGAAAATTAGAGATACCAGGGGAACATTTCATGCAAAGATGCACTCAAAAAAGGACAGAAATGGTATGGACCTAACAAAAGCAGAAGATCTTAAGAAGAGGTGTCAAGAATATACCAGAAGAACTGTACAAAAAAGATACTCAAGACCCAGATAATCATGATGGTATTATCACTCATCTAGAGCCAGACATTCTGGAATGTGAAGTCAAGTGGGCCTTAGGAAGCACCACTACAAACAAAGCTAGTGGAGGTGATGGAATTCCAGTTGAGCTATTTCAAATCCTAAAAGATGATGCTGTGAAAGTGCTGCACTCAATATGCCAGCAAATTTGGAAAACTCAGCAGTGGCCACAGGACTGGAAAAGATCAGTTTTCATTCCAATCCCAAAGAAAGGCAATGCCAAAGAATGTTCATACTACTGCGCAATTGCTCTCATCTCACATGTCAACAAAGTAATGCTCAAAATTCTCCAAGCCAGGCTTCAACATTACGTGAACTGTGGACTTCCAGATGTTCAAGCTAGATTTAGAAAAGGCAGAGGATCCAGGGATCAAAATGCCAACATCTGTTAGATCATCAAAAAAGCAAGAGAGTTCCAGAAAAATATCTACTTCTGCTTTATTGATTACACTAAAGCCTTTGACTGTGTCAGTCACAACAAACTGTGGCAAGTTCTTTAAGAAATGGGAATATTAGACTACTTCCTGACCTGCCTCTTGAGAAATCTGTATGCAGGTCAAGAAGAAACAGCTGGAACTGGACATTGAACAACAGACTTGTTTCAAATCAGGAAAGGAGTACATCATGGCTGTATATTGTCACCCTGCTTATTCAACTTATATGCAGAGTACATCATGCAAAATGACAGGCTGGACAAAGCACAAGCTGGAATCAAGATTGCTGGGAGAAATATCAATAACCTTAGATGACACCACCCTTATGGCAGAAAGTTAAGAGTAACTAAAGAGCCTCTTGATGAAAGTGAAAGAGGAGAGTGAAAATGCTGGCTTAAAACTCAGCATTCAAATAAACTAAGATCCCATCACTCCCTGGCAAATAGATGGATAAACAATGGAAACAGTGAAAGACTTTATTTGGGGGGGCTACAAAATCACTGCAGATGGTGACTGCAGCCATGAAATCCAACGATGCTTGCTCCTTGGAAGAAAAGCTATGATAAACCTATACATCATATTAAAAAAACAGAGACATTACTTTGCTGACAAAGGTCTGTCTAGTCAAAGCTATTTTTTTTTTTTCCAGTAGTCATGTATGGATACGAGAGTTGGACTATAAAGAAAGCTGAGCACTGAAGAATTGGTACTTTTGAGCTGCGATGTTGGAGAAGACTCTTGAGAGTCTCTTGGACTGCAGGATCCAACCAGTCTTTCCTGAAGGAAATCAGTCCTGAATATTCATTGGAAGAACTGATGCTGAAGCTGAAACTCCAATACTTTGGCCACTTGATGCAAATAACTGACTTACTGGATAAGCCCCTGCTGCTGGGAAAGATTGAAGGCAGGAGGAGAAGGGGGTGACAGAGGATGAGACAGTTGGATGGCATCACTGACCTGATGGACATGAGTTTGAGCAAGTTCTGGGTGTTGGTGATGGACAGGGAAACCGGGCACGCTGCAGTACATTTGGTCACATAGAGTCGAACATGACTGAGGGACTGAACTGAAGTGAACTGGAAAGTAGCCCACCAGGCTCCTCTGTCCATGGGGTTTCCCAGCCAAGAACACTGGAGTGTGTTGCCACTTCCTACTCCAGGGATTTCTTGATTTTATCTGAAACACTGGTTGTTCTTTCCCTAGTCGTATACTATATTACAGCTTTCAGAGAGTAGGACATGGATATGTTTGGGGGATGAGGGGCATCACTGTTGCCTTCCTCACTAGTGTTGCCTTTTCATAGTCACATCCACTACCTTATCCCCCCCTTATTCCCTCTCTTCCTCCATTCTTAACCCCTGTTAAACACTAATCTCTTTTTCATTTCTAGAGTGTTGTCATTTCAGGAACGTTATGCAAGTGGAGTCAGGTAACCTTTGGGATGAACTTTTTCACTCAGTATATTTCTCTGGATATTTGTCTCTAGGTTGTTTCTTATATTAATAGTTCAATCCTTTTTATTGCTAAGTTATATTTCATGATAAGCTATACCACAGTTGTTTTCCCTGTTCATTTTGCTGAAGTACTTCTAGCTATTTCCCATTTTTGGCTAGTTCAAATAAACCTGCTATAAATATCAGTGAGGGTTTTTTGTGTGAACTTTTATTTTGTCTGAGACAAGTGTCAAGGAGTGCAATTATCAGATTATATGGCAGATCCATGTTTAGTTTTTTAAAAAACTGTCAAACTGCTTCCAGAATTAAAATCCCCAAAGCAACATATGCACGATCCAGTTTCTTTGCATCTCTGCTAACATTTGGTGTTGTCACTATTTTTATTTTAACTAGTTTGATGTGTGCACAGTGATCTCTCACTGTGGTTTTAATATATACTCCCCTAATGGCTTAAGATGTTGAACACTTTTTCTTGTGATCATTTATCATGTGTATATTTTCTTTGGTGAAATGTTTGTTCATACCTTTGCCAGTTTTCTTGTTAGATTATTATTTTTCTTGTTGAGATTTGGAGTTCTTTATATATTCTGGATATTAGTCCTTTGTTGGATATGTGGTTTTCAAAAATTTTTCACCAATCTGCATTTTGTCTTCCCATCATCTTAACAGGGCCTTTTGCAGAAAACACATTTTTCTTTCTTGATTTTGATTAATCTTAGTTTGTCATTTGTTTTTTTTTTTTTTTTTTTTTCAGGTATAGGTGATGCTAGTGATGTCATCTATAATTCTTTGCCTAGACCTATATCCTGGAGATTTTCTCCTGGTTTGCTCCCCCCCCCCCAAAAGTTTTATAGTTTTCCCATTTACACTTAAATCTGTGATTCATTTAAATTTTGTATAAAATGTGAAATTTAGGTTAATGTTTCCCACCTCCACTCCTCATAGATATCTACGGGCTTCACCACCATTTGTTGAAAGGCCAGAGATTTCCTTTATTAAAAATCAGTTCAGCACACTGTTGTGGCTCTCCATCTGGGTTCTCTGCTCTGTTTCAATGGTTTAGGTATCTATCCCTCTGGCAATCTCACACAGTCTTAATTGCCTAAATTTAGGTATGTAAAGTTGATAATGTGTCTGTGTGCATGTTGTTTCAGTTGTGTCTGACTCTTTGTGACCCTATAGACCATAGCCCGCCAGGCTCCTCTGCCCATGGGGTTCTCTAGGCAAGAATACTGGAGTGGGTTGCCATGCCCTCCTCCAGGGGATCTTTCAGGTCCACAGATGAAACTCAGTTTTCTTATGTCTCCTGCATTGGCAGGCTGGTTCTTTACCACTAGCACCACCTGGGAAGCCCAAAGTTGATAACAGTATACTGCAAACTCTGCTGTATACCATTTCATTTCTGATGTTAGTAGTTTGTGTCCCTTCTCTTTTCTCTGTTGGTCTTGGTAATTTGTCAATTTCATCAGTCTTTCCAAAGAACTAGCTATTTCATTGACTCTCTATTATGATTCACTCTATTGGACTTTTGTTTTGTTTTGCTTTTATATTTCCTCTAGGTTCTAGATAAAAACCATAACTAGACAATAAAAACCATAATTAGATAGCACCCATTTTGTCAGGCCCTTTAATTTTCAGGGAACCTAAGATAACATCCCTTCCTAGGATGGCTTGAATCTGGTGGTTGATCACACAGAACTGGACAACACAACTCAACTAGAGAAAATCAAAAAGGGCCATTTTAACTTTAGTGCTTCCTGTGGGGTAATCCAAGCACGGCATTGGGTCTACGATGAAGTTCAAATTTTGGAATGCCCAATCCAGATTTCTTCTCTACCTTCTAGAGCTGTCCATAAAGGCTTCTGTAAGAAATATATTTTGTGATAAAGTCCATGTCAAAGTCTCTTTTTGGTAAACCCAACCTGTCAAACAATTTGATAATAGTTGTCTTTTAACCAGAGTGGCTAGTCCAATTTTCACTTTTCAGTATTGATATATTTTTATTTATTTTTGCCATCATAATTTGTGCTTTCAATTAATCTGCTTTCTCACTTTCATATTGCCCTATTTTGCCTTTTTTTGGATGATAATGTTTTCTTCTTTTTCTTTTTCTTTGAGAGATAAGAAGACTTATTCTATTATTTTCCCTTTGTCAGTCTGATATTTACATTATTTACCTATTCATTTAGTAGTTAATGTGGTTTTTTGATTTTATAGGGTTAAAAATTCTAAAATTATTCAAATTCATTTCTCTTCTATAAAGTATTATGAGGAAGTAAAGGCACTATTACTTTGATCTTTATGTAACCACATATTATTCATTATTTTAGTTTTCTCAATTTCAATCTTGGAAAAAAGAATTACTATGCTTTTATAAGGCAACATTTGTTTGCATTTACACCCATATTGACCAGATTTTGTTGCTGTTGTTGTTGCTGTTCAGTATTTTTTTAGCTTCTGAGAATATCCCTCTTTAATCTTCATGCCTTTGGCTGAAGACATCTATTGGAAATTCCTTTAGTAAAAACTGGTTGATAATAAATTCTCAGCTTTTACTGGTTTAAAAATGTCTTTACTTCACCAATCTTCTTGAAATCTAGGTATACAATATTCAGTTCAGCTGCTCAGTTGTGTCCGACTCTTTGCGACCCCATGAATTGCAGCACGCCAGGCCTCCCTGTCCATCAACATCTCCCGGAGTTCACTCAGACTCACGTCCATCGAGTCAGTGATGCCATCCAGCCATCTCATCCTCTGTTGTCCCCTTCTCCTCCTGCCCCCAATCCCTCCAGCATCAAAGTCTTTTCCAATGAGTCAACTCTTCGCATGAGGTGGCCAAAGTACAGGAGTTTCAGCTTTAGCATCATTCCTTCCAAAGAAATCCCAGGGATGATCTCCTTCAGAATAGACTGGTTGGATCTCCTTGCAGTCCAAGGGACTCTCAAGAGTCTTCTCCAACACCACAGTTCAAAAGCATCAATTCTTCAGTGCTCAGCCTTCTTCACAGTCCAACTCTCACATCCATACATGACTACTGGAAAAACCATAGCCTTGACTAGACCGACCTTAGTCGGCAAAGTAATGTCTCTGCTTTTGAATATGCTATCTAGGTTGGTCATAACTTTTCTTCCAAGGAGTAAGTGTCTTTTAATTTCCTGGCTGCAGTCACCATCTGCAGTGATTTTGGAGCCCCCCAAAATAAAGTCTGACACTGTTTCCACTGTTTCCTCATCTATTTCCCATTAAGTGATGGGATATTAGGTTGACACCTAATATTTTCTTTCAGCACCACGAAGGTAGTGTTTTCCTCCATTTTGCTTATACTATTATGTTTGGAAAGTCAGTTTAATTTACCTTTTTGTCTAATTGATGTTGTTATTTTAAGTTGTCTTTGATATTTGCAGTTTGATTTAGACACATTCATATATTTCTTCTTAAACACATGCTAAAGATTTATTGGGCTTCTTTGTTTTCATGATTGATGTTTTTTGATTTTAGAAAACTATCATCCTTTAAACGTATAGCTTTTTCAGAATTAATTTGATTATTTTAGGGTGGTGGTAATTTTTCCATAAAATTAAGAAGAAAAACACAGATTTCCCGAATGCCTACTCACATACATGTGCACTGCCTCTTCCATTACCAACATCTCCCACCAGAGCAGAACATTTGCTGAAATTGGTAAATCTGTTCTGACACATCATAACTACCCAATCTTCATGGTTTACTGTTCACTCTCGATGTGATCAATGTGATGATTTGGACAAATGCATAATGACATTTATGTATCATTATGACACCATGCAGAGTATTTTCACTGCCCTAAAAATCCTCTCTGCTCTCCCTGTCCACCTCTCCCTGCCTATGCATAGCAACCAATGAAACTTTTATCATCTCCATAATTTTGCCTTTCTATAATGTCAGATGGTTGGAATCAAATAGTATGTAGCCTTTTCAAATTGGCTTCTTTTATTTAGGAACATGCACATGAGATTTTTTCATGTCTTTTCATGACTTAATTGCTCGTTTCTTTTTAGGGTTAAATATTATTGCATTTTTGATATGTACCAGGTTTTATTTTTTCCATCTGAAGACAAAGTACATCTCATTTGCTTCCAAGTTTTGGTAATTAATAAAGCTGAAGAAATATCTCAGGTTTTTATGTAGACACATTTTCAATTCTTTTGGATAAAAACTAAGGAGGTTGATTGTTGGACTGAATGGTAAGAATATGTTTTATTGTATAATAAACCACCAAGCTCTCTTCCAAAATGTCTGAACCATTTTTTCACTAACACTGGTAGTAAACGAGGGTTTCTGATGATCAACTTCTCTGCCAGCATTTGCTGTTTACAGAGTCCTGGATATTGATTTTTCTAATAAGTATGTAATGGTATCCTATAGCTGTTTTTTTAGTTTAGGGTTTTTGTTTGTTGTTTTTTGGCAACAACATGTTTAATATTCAGACCTTGGTTTCTAAAAACCATTATTTACTTTAAAACAGCAACAATAACAAGGCCTCCTTGGAGGATGGCTAATTCCCGGGCTAGAGCAGGAAAAGTACAGGTTGAGCCTGGAACATATTTTTATGCCAGCAAGTAAGGAAGTCTTCAAAGAATGATAAGGACATATCAAAATAACAGAGAAACCAGCTTGAAGAGGTTCCCACAATAATCTGAACATCAAATCAAGTAATGACAGTAAAAGACTATAAGCATTGAGTAAGAATCCATGAGTCTAAACTGGTATAAATGATGAATGAAACAAATACATGAATGAATGGGCTAGAAAGAGAAGCTTTTTTTTTTTTAATTTCTGAGTGATATATGTATGTATTTGTTATTTTTAAGTTTTATATTGGAGTATATTGATTAAAATATTGCGTTAATTTCAGGCATACGACAAAGTGATTCACTTATACATATACATGTATCTATTCTTTTTCAAATTCTTTTCCCAATTAGATTGTTACAGAATACTGAGCAGAGTTTCCTGTGTTAAAGAGCAGATCCCTGTTAAAAATAGCAGTGTGTACACATCAATTCCAAACTCCCTAGCTATCTTTTTCCCCGACAGTCCCCCACCTAAAAACAATAAATTTATTCTCAAAGCCTGTGAGTCTATTTCTATCCCATAAATAAGTTCTTTTGAATCATTTATTTGAGATTCTCACATTAAGTGATATTATATATTTGTCTTTCTTTCTCTGATTTACTTCACTCAGTATGACAATCTCTAGGTCCATTCATGTTGCTGCAAATGGCATTTCATTTTTAATGCCCCAGTAATATTTCATTCTATATATGAATAACCCCTTCTTTATCTATTCCTCTGTTCATGCACATTTAGGTTATTTCCACATCTTGCCTATTGCAAACAGTGCTGCAATGAACACTGGGGTGCATGAATCCTTCCAAACCATATTGTTCTCTGGTTATTTACCCAGAAGTAGGATTGCTAGGTTATATAATAACTCTATTTTTAGTTTCTTAAGGAGCCTCCATACTGTTCTCTATAGTGGCTGTACAAATTTACAAATTAACAGTTTAGGAGGATTGCCATCTCTCCACATCCTTTCCAGCATTTACTGTTGGTAGATTTTTTGATGATGGCCATTCTGACTTTCTCTCTTCAATTTCTTTCATCTGTGTCTTATAGTTTTTGGAGTACAGGTCTTTTGTATACTTGAATAGGTTTATTTCTACATAATTTAGTATTTTTGATGTGATGATAAATGGGAATATTTCTTGAATTTCTCTTTCTGATGTTTGTTGTTAGTATATAGAAATGCTCAGATCATGAATTCCTTATTGCCAAATTCAGACTGAAATTGAAGAAAGTAGAGAAAACCAATAGACCATTCAGGTATGACCTAGATCAAATCCTTTATGATTATAAAGTGGAAGTGAGAAATAGATTTAAGGGACAAGATCTGACAGACAGAGTGCCTGATGAACTATGGACGGAGGTTCATGACATTGTACAGGAGACAGGGATCAAGACCATCCTCATGGAAAAGAAACGCAAAAAGCAAAATGGCTGTCTGGGGAGGCTTTACAAATAACTGTGAAAAGAAGAGAAGTGAAAAGAAAAGGAGAAAAGGGAAGATAGAAGCATCTGAATGCAGAGTTCCAAAGAATATCAAGAAGAGATAAGAAAGCTGTCTTCAGCGATCAATGCAAAAAAATAGAGGAAAAGAACAGAATGAGAAAGACTAGAGATCTCTTCAAGAAAATTAGAGATACCAAGGGAACATTTCATGCAAAAATGGGCTCGAAAAAGGACAGAAATGGTATGGACCTAACAGAAGCAGAAGATATTAAGAAGAGGTGGCAAGAATACACCGAAGACCTATACAAAAAAGATCTTCATGACCAAGATAATCACGATGGTGTGATCATTCACCTAGAGCCAGACATCCTGAAATGTGAAGTCAAGTGGGCCTTAGGAAGCAACGCTATGAACAAAGCTAGTGGAGGTGATGGAATTTCAGTTGAGCTATTTCAAATCCTGAAAGATGATGCTGTGAAAGTGCTACACTCAATATGCCAGCAAATTTGGAAGACTCAGCAGTGGTGACAGGACTGGAAAAGGTCAGTTTTCATTCCAATTCCAAAGAAAGGCAATGCCAAAGAATGCTCAAACTACCGCACAATTGCACTCATCTCACATGCTAGTAAAGTAATGTTCAAAATTCTCCAAGTCAGGCTTCAGCAATACCTGAACAGTGAACTTCCAGATGTTCAAGATGGGTTTAGAAAAGGCAGAGGAACCAGAGATCAAATTGTCAACATCTGCTGGATCATGGAAAAACCAGGATAGTTCCAATAAAACATCTATTTCTGCTTTATTGACTCTGCCAAAGCCTTTGACTGTGTGGATCACAATAAACTGGAAAATTCTGAAAGAGATGGGAATATCAGAGCACTTGACTTGCCTCTTGAGAAACTTATATGCAGGTCAGGAAGCAACAGTTAGAACTGGACATGGAATAGCAGACTGGTTCCAAATAGGAAAAGGAGAACGTCAAGGCTGTATATTGTCACTCTGCTTGTTTAACTTATATGCAGAGTACATCATGAGAAACACTGAGCTGGAAGAAGCACAAGATGGAATCAAGATTGCTGAGAGAAATATCAATAACCTCAAATATGCAGATAACACCACCCTAATGGCAGAAAGCAAAGAGGAACTAAAAAACCTCTTGATGAGAGTGAAAAAGGAGAGTGAAAAGTTGGCTTAAAGGTCAACATTCAGAAAACGAAGATCATGGTATCTGGTATCATCACTTCATGGGAAATAGATGGGGAAACAGTGGAAACAGTGTCAAACTTTATTTTTGGGGGCTCCAAAATCACTGTAGATGTTGACTGCAACCAGGAAATTAAAAGACACTTACTCCTTGGAAGGAAAGTTATGACCAACCTAGATAGCATATTGAAAAGCAGAGACATTACTTTGCCAACAAAGGTCCATCTTGTCAAGGCTATGGTTTTTCCAGTCGTCATGTATGGATGTGAGAGTTGGACTGTGAAGAAAGCTAAGCAGTGAAGAATCGATGCTTTTGAATTGTGGTGTTGGAGAAGACTCTTGAGAGTCCCTTGGACTGCAAGGAGATCCAACCAGTCCATTTTGAAGGAGATCAGCCCTGGTATTTCTTTGGAGGGAATGATGCTGAAGCTGAAATTCCAGTACTTTGGCCACCTCATGCGAAGAGTTGACTCATTGGAAAAGACTCTGATGCTGGGAGGGATTGGGGGCAGGAGGAGAAGAGGACGACAGAGGATGAGATGGCTGGATGGCATTACTGACTCAATGGACGTGAGTCTGAGTGAACTCCGGGAGATAGTAACGGACATGGAGGCCTGGCATGCTGTGATTCATGGGGTTGCAAAGAGTCAGACATGACTGAGCGACTGAACTGAACTGATATAGAAATGCAATGGATTTCTGTGTATTAATTTTATAACCTGCAACTTTACCAAATTCATTGATGAGCTCTAGTAGTTTTCTGGTAGCATCTTCAGGATTTTCTATGTACACTATCATGTCACTTTCAAACAGTGACAGTTTTACTTCTTCCTTTCTAATTGGATTCCTTTTATTCCTTTAATTTCTTTTTCTTTTCTGATTGCCATGGATAGGACTTCCAAAACTTTGCTGAATAATAATGATGAGAGCTGGACCCTTGTTTTTTCCTGATTTAGAGGAAATACTTTCAGTTTTTCACCATTGAGAATAATGTTTCATTTTGTTTAATTTTCTGTGATTGTAAATTCTGTTCAGCAGGCTGCAGAGTTGCAGTTCTTTTTGCTTCTGCTATCTATCCTCTTGCAGGTGAGTGTATCTATGTAGGTCCTGCAAGCTTCTTGATGGGAATGACTGGTGGTGGATGGAAGTGGGTCTTGTCCTTCTGGTGAACAGGGTGTGCTCATTAAAACTTTAATCTGCTTGTCTGCTGAATGGGTGGGGTTGTGTTCTCAACCTGTTTGTTGTTTGGCCCGAGGCAACACAGAACTGGAGCCTACAGGGTGTTTGGTGGAGCTAATGGAGGCCTCCAGGAGGTCTCACTCCAATGAGTACTTCCCAGAACTGTTGTTACTAGTGTCCTTGTTCCAGCAGTGAGCCACAGCCACCCCACACCTCTGTCAGAGACCCTTCAGTACTAGCAGGGAGGTCTGGCTCTGTCTCTTATGGGGACACTGCTTTTTACCCTGGGTCCTAGAGTGCATGAGACTTTTTGAGTGCCCCCTGAGAATGGATTCTCCATTTCTCCAAGTCCTGTGGAAGCCTGTGAGCAAACCCGACATGTTCAAAGCTATATTTTGTGCAGTGCCCACCCAGTAGGTATGGGCTAAGTTTATTGTGATTGCACCCCTCCTACCATCTTGCTGTGGTCTCCTGTTTGTCTTTTGATGTAAGGTCCCCTTTTTTGGTAGATCCCAGCTGTTTTATTTTCAATGGCTGTTCAACAGTTAGTTGTGATTTTGGTGTTTTCTTAAGAAGTGGGTGAGCTTGCATCGTTCAACTCCACCATCCTGAGCACTCTTGTCTTACAGTTGTTTTAATTTGCATCTTTCTGATGACATATGGTTCTGGACATCTTTTCCCATACTTACTTAGTATCTACATATCTTGTTTGGTGAAGTGTCTGTTAAAATGTTTGACCAGTGTTTTAAATCAAGTTGTTTGTTTTCTTATTACTAAGCTTTTTGAGCTCTTTGTATACCTTGGAAAAGAGTACTTTATCAGATGTGATTTTTGCAAAAATGTGTTCTCCCAATATATGGCTTATTTTCTCATTCCCTTGACATTGTCTTTTGTAGATCCTAATTTTTAAAAATTTTAATGAAGTACAGCTCATGTTATTTTTTTAACAGGTAATGCTTTTGTTGCTGTATATAAAATATTTTTGCTATACTCAATGTCATTTAAGTTTCATCCTATGTTATCTTTAGTTCTGTGATACAGGTTTCATTAATTTTTTGAAGGATGAAAAGTCTGTGTCTACATTTTATTACTTTGGCATGTGAGTGTCAAGTTGTTCTAGTACTGTTTGTTGAAAAGGCTATCACTGCTCTATTGTATGGCCTTTGCTTCTCTATCAAAAATCAATTATTTATGTAGGTCTATTTAGAGACTGTTCATGGGGTTCTCAAGGCAGGAATACTGAAGTGGTTTGCCATTCCCTTCTCCAGTGGACCACATTCTGTCAGACCCCTCCACCATGACCTGCCTGTCTTAGGTGGCCCCACAGGGCATGGCTTAGTTTCATTGAGTTAGACAAGGCTGAGGTCCTAGTGTGATTAGATTGACTAGATTTCTGTGATTATCGTTTCAGTATGTCTGCCCTCTGATGCCCTCTAACAACATCTACCTTTTTACTTGGGTTTTTCTTACCTTGGACGTGGGGTATCTCTGCACAGCTGCTCCAGCAAATTGCAGCCTCTGCTCCTTACCTTGGATGAGGGGTATCTCCTCACTGCTGCCCCTCCTCACCTTGAACGTGTTGTAGCTCCTCTAAGCCCTCCTGCGCCCCCGCAGCTGCTGCTCCTCGGGCGTGGGGTAGCTCCTCTGGGCCACCGCACCTATTCAGAGTACATCATGAGAAACGCTGGGCTGGAAGAAACACAAGCTGGAATCAAGATTGCCAGGAGAAATATCAATAACCTCAGATATGCAGATGACACCACCCTTATGGCAGAAAGTGAAGAGGAACTAAAAAACCTCTTGATGAGAGTAAAAGAGAAGAGTGAAAAGTTGGCTTAAAGCTCAACATTCAGAAAACGAAGATCATGGCATCCGGTCCCATCACTTCATGGCAAATAGATGGGGAAACAGTGGAAACAGTGTCAGACTTTATTTTTTGGGGCTCCAAAATCACTGCAGATGGTGACTGCAGCCAGGAAATTAAAAGATGCTTACTCCTTGGAAGAAAAGTTATGACCAACCTAGATAGCATATTGAAAAGCAGAGACATTACTTTGCCAACTAAGGTCTGTCTAGGCAAGGCTATGGTTTTTCCAGTCGTCATGTATGGATGTGAGAGTTGGACTGTGAAGAAAGCTAAGCAGTGAAGAATCGATGCTTTCAAACTGTGGTGTTGGAAAAGACTCCTGAGAGTCCCTTGGACTCCAGGGAAATCCAATCAGTCCATTCTAAAGGAGATCAGCCCTGGGTGTTCTTTGGAAGGAATGATGCTAAAGCTGAAACTCCAGTACTTTGGCCACCTCATGCGAAGAGTTGACTCATTGGAAAAGACTCTGATGCTGGGAGGGATTGGGGGCAGGAGGAGAACGGGACGACAGAGGATGAGATGGCTGGATGGCATCATCGACTCAATGGGTGTGAGTTTGAGTGAACTCCAGGAGGTGGTGACGGACAGGGAGGCCTGGCATGCTGTGATTCATGGGGTTGCAAAGATTCGGACATGACTGAGCGACTGAACTGAACTGATTTAGCGACTCTATTTTGGTCCACTGAACTATGTCTATTTGTTTACCAATATCAGACTGTCTTCAGTACTATAGCTATATAGTAAGACATAAAGTCAGGTTAGTGCTAATTTTTCAACTTTGTCCTTCTCCTTTAATGTCATATGAGCTATTTTGAGTCCTTTGCCTCTCCATATAAACTTTAGAGACAGTATGGCAATAGCCACAAAAAACTTTCTGGGATATTGATTGGGATTATACTGAATATATAGATTACTTTGGGAAGAATTTGTATCTTGACAAAACTGAGTCTTCCTATCCAAGAAAATGAGATATCTCTCCATTTATTTAGTTTTTCATTCATTTTATCTGAGACTTTGTATTTTTCTCATGTAGATCTTATAAGTATTTTGTTAAATTTACATCTAATTAATCTTTTGTGATACAAATATATATTCTATATGTATATTTAATTTCAAATTTCTCTTGTTCTTTACTGGCATTGTTAGAAATGATTAAATTTTGTACATTAACCTTGTCTTTTAAATTTGCTCAAGTCACTAATTACAGTTCATCCTTGAACAAAGCATGGATTAGGGTCACAGACCTTGGGCACAATAAAAAATCTGCTTATAACCTTATGTCTATTGTCTGAGTTTGTGGTTGTGCATCAGCAGATTCAACCAACCACAGTTCATGTAGTACTGTAGTGCGTATTAAGTGGACCTGTACCTTTTATGTGTTTAAAATAGTACATATAATATTAGTTTCAGCTGTACAACATAATTTGACATGTGTTGATATTATAAACTGACTACCACAGTCTAGTTAACGCCCATTATTGCATAATTAAATTTTTTTTTTTTTTGCCTTTTGTAGTTTTATTAAAATTTGCTTATCTTATTTTTGGCTGCACTGTCTTTGCTGTTATGTGCAGGCTTTCTCTAGTTGCTGCAAGTGGGACTACTCTTCAGTTATGGTGTGTGGACTTCTCATTGCAGTAGCTTCTCTTGTGGAATACAGGCTTTACGGTGTGCAGGCTCAGAAGTTGTGCACAGAGACTTAGTTGCTCAGCGGCATGTGGGATTTCCTTGGACTGGGGGTCAGACCGGGGTCCCTTACATTGCAAGGCAGATTCTCAGCCATTGGGCCATCAGGGAAATCCCTGTGATTTTGAGCATTTTATATGATTCATCTCCTCTTACACTAGTTATACTTTATTTTTTATTATTATTATTACTTTTCTTAGTGGTTTCCTCCTTTATTTTTAAACTATTATCTCACCAATTTTCTCTTATCTATGGAATCTCCAATTAAATATATAATGGGATTTTGTACTCTTTACTCATTGCTCTTACTCTCTCATATTAAAACGGAGGTTTTAAGGTATTTCGTTTTTCTGTGATAAATTTCATGTAATTTTTAGGCTTTATTATTCTGAATAAATACTTCACCCCTTAGTGAAATTTATTTATTTTAAAACTGCCTTTGTCATTTAAATTTGTAATTTCTACATTTTTTTAAATTCTATAAATTCTCTTAGAAATTGTTTTAAAATCCACTCATTTTAGTAGTATCATATATCGTGTTTATATTTTCAATTTCCTTTTATTTGTCTAGACACATTTAAAATATCGATTTTTGTTCTGTGCCTGGTCATTTCAATATATGGAATATTTGCAATTCATATTTTGTGTTTGTTGTTTCTGGTGCTTTTCACTTCTGATGACTTTATTTTTTTCCTTTGGTGGATTTTAATTGTGAGCTTATATTACTTTAATGGGCTTTCCTGTTGGCTCAGTCAGTGAAAAATCTGCCTGCAATGTGGGAGACCTAGGTTTGATCCCTGGGTTGGGAAGATTCCCTGGAGGAAGGCATGGCTACCCACTCTGGTATTCTTGACTGGAGAATCCCCATCGACAGAAGAGCCTGGTGGGCTATAGTCCATGGAGTCAAAAGAGTCAGACATGACTGAGCAAATAAGCAGCAAAGCACATATTACTTTGATGTAATTAATGTGTCATTTTTGAAGACATTTATTTATTGGTTTATTGTTTGCTTTTACCAGAGTTCTGAGTCTAGCGTAATACTTATCTTTTTTTTTTTTTTTCCAGTTTTAGAAGTATTGCAAATTTCTGGTTGATCATCAATGACAAGCTTGATATTATCTTCTATGAGAGCTTAATTTTCATCTTGATAGGATCAAGGTTGATGCAGTCTAATGTCTTACTGTCCCCTTTAGCAGACTTATTTGAGAATCTTCTATTAAACTTCCCATTTGAGGTTTATCCTCTTCACTCTCCTGTGTTGGCATTAAAGCTGAAACACCAAGCACCTGTGGTTGGCAAGTTCTTCATCTTGAAAGCTCCCTTAAGTGGTGGCTTACACTTCAGAATTTTGCTTTCCCTTCATTTAAGATGTCTGTGGATACCATCCATTTCTGCCAATGAGAAATATCAATAACCTCAGATATGCAGATGACACCACCCTTATGGCAGAAAGTGAAGAGGAACTAAAAACCCTCTTGATGAAAGTGAAAGTGGAGAGTGAAAAAGTTGGCTTAAAGCTGAAAATTCAGAAAATGAAGATCATGGCATCTGGTCCCATCACTTCATGGGAAATAGATGGGGAAACAGTGGAAAGAGTGTCAGACTTTATTGTTTTGGGCTCCAAAATCACTGCAGATGGTGATTGCAGCCATGAAATTAAAAGACGCTTACTCCTTGGAAGAAAAGTTATGACCAACCTAAATAGCATGTTGAAAACAGAGGCATATTTTGCCGACAAAGATTCGTCTAGTCAAGGCTATGGTTTTTCCAGTGGTCATATATGGATGTGAGAGTTGGACTGTGAAAAAAGTTGAGTGCCAAAGAATTGATGCTTTTTAACTGTGGTGTTGGAGAAGACGCTTGGACTGCAAGGAGATCCAACCAGTCCATTCTGAAGGAGATTAGCCCTGGGATTTCTTTGAAAGGACTGATGCTAAAGCTGAAACTGCAGTACTTTGGCCACCTCATGCGAAGAGTTGACTCATTGGAAAAGACTCTGATGCTTGGAGGGATTGGGGGCAGGAGAAGAAGGGGGCGACAGAGGATGAGATGGCTGGATGGCATCATGACTCGATGGATGTGAGTCTGAGTGAGCTCCAGAAGATGGTGATAGACAGGGAGGCCTGGCGTGCTGCGATTCATGGGGTCGCAAAGAGTCAGACACGACTGAGTGACTGAACTGAACTGTACTTTTAAAAAATTATTATTTTCTTGGGGTTTCAGTGGCAGTGTAGTCAAGAGTATTAAAAATGGATGTATACATAGTAGTCAGAGTTTGCCTTTAGTTTTTAAACCCAAGAGAAGTATTTTTAGATTTATGTCAATATTATTGTCAACATTTACTCGAAGATAATGAAGTTAAAGAGAGCAAAACAGTATATTATTCTCCACACACTCCCACTCTGGTACTTAAGTTATATTAAATATGATATCACAGTGTATGTAATGGTGAAACACAGCTGTTGCCTTTAACATATTTGACCAGAAACTCTTTTTTAAAGCCTCACATGTAATATCTTACCAAATATCTATTTTGAAGTTATGTACTGTGTTATACTCAGAAGAGACCTAAAGTGACATTATAATGATCAGAGAAAAGAATCCTAATGTTTCCAGTTCAACTGAATTCAGCAGATATAATTAAGTTGTGAAACTTAGAAAAGCTGAGCTTTCTGACCCTGGAGCAAAGATCAACTATCTTTTATGAAAGCTATTCAGAAAAGGATGCTCTTATACATATATTCTATCTGCTACATGAATGTCTTTTCTCTGATGAGGAAACAAAGTTTCTGTGGCTCATCAAAGGAGATAAAACCATTTTCTTTCTCAAAGAATTATTGATCTGTTTTCTCTGAATTTCAAAACATTTTAGTTTATCTATGTCACATAGTAGGTTTTAAGGAGTTTAACTTTTGTACTTTGGTGGAAAAGTCAAAGAACACATCAAAGCAATTACATCTTTTTTCTGATTTAGAATACTTTACTTCAATCAGATATATAGACATGGATAAGAGAAAGCAAAAAAAGAGAAAAGTAATTATTTTAGGTCTAAGTTCAGCTCAGTTCAGTCTCTCAGTCTTGTCCAACTTTTTGCGACCTCATGGACTGCAGCACACCAAGCCTCCCTGTCCATTACCAACTTCTGGAGCTTACTCAAACTCATGTCCATTGAGTCGGTGATGCCATTCAACCATCTCATCCTCTGTCGTTCCATTCTCCTCCCACCATCAATCTTTCCCAGCAGCAGGATCTTTTCAAATGAGTCAGTTTTTTGCATTAGGTGGTCGAAATATTGGAGTTTCAGCTTCAGCATCAGTGTAAAATATTATAGGCCTAAAATATTGCTGAATTAGAGAAAAACTCTAACAGTTGACCTTGCTATTAATGGCTTAATGTAATGTCATAATTAAAAGTGTCTCAATTATCTTTTATTATCTGATTTTGATTATAATGAGCATTAAATTGAGCTTTAGCAATTTACATAAAAAATAACATATCCTCTGAAAATACAAACAAGCATGGAGGAGTGGAAACCTAATAAAAAATTAAGAGTTAAAAAGAGCCTTCAAGATATCCAAACATTAATTAATGTTCTATATACTTCATTTCCCTTTTATTTCCCTTAGCTGATGTATCTTTGGGGACACAAGGAAAACATTGGGAGGTGTTGAATGTGTCTTTTACCTTGATTGCGATGATGGTATCATGGGATTTTGCATATGTCTAAATTCATCAAATTGTTGATATTAAATACATGAATTTTTTTGTGTTTCAATTATACCTAACTAAAGGTGTTTTTAAAAAGTTACATTTTCAGGTAATTTCAAAGATGATTTTCTCCTTGAATAATTTTTTGTGATCTGACTTATGAATAAAATATTTGGGTTAACCTGGAAACTTTAAATTGACAAATTTACACAAAAGTATCCACCATCATAAAAAGCAGAACATCAAAAAGATTGTCAACTATTTTTAGACCTTTAAGAAAGAAAGGGCATTGCTGAAATTTTTCTTAAAAATAGCCAGTTGCCTCTGGAAATTTTAAAAAATCTAGTTTGAGAAATAGTAACTAAAATTTGTAGGTTTGCTTAATGTTACAAAGAGACTTAGAAATTATTTAGCCAAACCTCCAAGTTACAAGATATTCAAACCCAGCCAGTATACAACAGTTATCTTATTCTGAATTCTTGAAAAGAAAAACAGGAGGCAATATAAATATTATCATATTTCCATAATAAAATTTCAATTGAGATAAATTTACTCTGTTTACTCAGCATTCATAAAAAATTGTAGAAGTTTCCACGGTCATTATGAAATTTATGAACATGTTTGGTGTGACTCCCTTACTATAGGACGTCAGGAGTAAGTCCAAGGGAAGCCCAGAAGTCTGATGAACTCTCCCCACATGCATAAGGCTGCATTGATCTCAGACGGAAAGTAACTTATTCAGATTGTTATTAACATATTCCTTAAGGCAATTCAAATCCTCTCACCCACTATATTGTTCATAAAATCATGCAGCCACTAGTTGAGGCTCCATGATTTACTCTTTGGGGAAGTTAACACTTCTCCTTAAAAGGCATAAGTAAGGAAGATTTACTTGAGAACGATTCACAAATAGCAGAAACCAGCACCAAATAAGCAATGAAGGCTTATCTATTTACATTGATTTTTCTCTCTTTTGCAAATATTTCTTTTCCCTGGAAGTTAATAAGATTTTACTACTATCTCCATAGTTGTCCTACATAAAACTATCTATCTGGTGTTTCTCTATCTTGAAAAATAGTAAATTCCTTGCAAACAGTGATTCTACCTTATTAGTTTTGTCCTCACCTCCTCGATAGTACCTAGTCACAATGGTGTTCATTAATAATTTATTTTATTTAAACACTTGCAAGCACTGATAGAGAAGCTATAATCTGTAAGATACTCTTTCTACACATAAAGGGCATAAAAATAAAGGAGAAAAAGATGATAAGAGAAAAAGATGAATTGATAAATTTACACATCCTAAAGATGCTTAAGACACAGTCGCTTTCTCTGCCTCTACTAACAGATAGTTTGTATCTCTGCTAATATCATTGGAAAAGACTCTGATGCTGGGAGGGTTGAAGGCAGGAGGAAAAGGGGACAACAGAGGATGAGATGGCTGGATGGCATCACTGACTCTATGGACGTGAGTTTGAGTGAACTCCGGGAGATGGTGATGGACAGGGAGGCTGTGCTGCGATTCATGGGGTCACAAAGAGTCGGACACAACTGAGCAACTGAACTGAACTGAACTGAATATCATTTTCATATGAAACTTATTTGCTTTCATTGTTTACATTCTGTTATAATATTCTATTCCCCAAAAGTAGATTGTAATATAGCTAAAGAAGAGAGGACTGACTCTGAACACTTTAGACTCAACTCAAGTATACTCAGACAGGTTGAGGGAAAAACGCTGGGTTGCATATAGATTCTGCATTCAGTACCACTCTAGCCTCTTTAGACAAGTTTATTTCTAGAATTTAACTTCAATGTTCTGTTATTAACATAGTTTAACTCTCATTTCTCATGTCTAATTAACTTCTGTCATGCTACCAACTCACTCCCGTTTCTTCCACCTTGGATTTTACACTTCTGCAAATTTGCATTACATGACTTTGGACTATTAAGGGCTATCCATATGACTATATTCTATTTCCATATTCTGTTTCAACATCTTGAGATAGAGACAATTTTTTTTTTCTTATTTAAGGGACAGTATCTAAGTTAGAGCAAGAGAGACTATAATTAGCCTAAGACATTCATCAGAACCCACTTCTTCTTTCTTCATCTCTGAAACTTTTGTTGATGCTGACTCCCTACTTCCATGAGATCACACTCCTCCAGTCCCAGGTAGAGAAGAATAACTCCTTTAGATTATTGCTTTACTTTGTATGAATTCACTTTCACTCTGCAATACTATAAGCTCCTTAATGATAAAGGTTACATCATTTTTAATTTCTATGTTAAGTGAAAAAGAGATTATAGAAGTGCCTGATAAGTGTTTGTGAAGGAATTGATGGATACCATAATTAAAAGCTTAGAAATAAGGAGAAGTAAATATCAAGGACTCTTTAAGGATAAAGTAGTGTTTAAGATGAACCTAATAAGATAAATGAGCAGGAGGTGATGCAGTTGGAGACAGCCTCCCAAATGGAGAAGGAAGCATGCAAGGAAGGCAAGTTCTTGGGCTTATATGAAAAATCCATATATATGTGGGCAGATAGTACTG
This sequence comes from Oryx dammah, assembly GCF_014754425.2. Lineage (NCBI taxonomy): Eukaryota > Metazoa > Chordata > Mammalia > Artiodactyla > Bovidae > Oryx > Oryx dammah. The sequence continues at coordinate 4,038,739 of NW_024070199.1, read as the reverse complement.
ATTTATGATGTATAAATATATGTTGCTATTGTTTAGTAATTAAATTGTGTCCAACTGTTTGTGACCCCATGGACTGTGGCACTCCAAGTTTCCCTGTCCTTCACTGTCTCTTGGAGTTTGCTCAAACTCATGTCCCTTGAGTTGGTGATGCCATCGAACCATCTCATCCTCTGTCGTCCCCTTCTCCTCCTGCCCTCAATATTTTCCAGCATCAGGGTTTTTTCCAGTGAGTCAGCTTTTTACTTCTGGTGGCCAGAGTATTGGAGCTTTAGCGACAATATCACTCCCTCTAATCAATATTCAGGCTGATTTCCTTTAGGATTGACTGTTTTCATCTTGCAGTCCAAGGGACTCTCAAGAGTCTTCTCCAGCACCACAATTTGAAAGCATCAGTTCTTCAGCACTCAGTTTAGTCATTCAGTCATTTCCAACTCTTTGTGACCACATGGACTGCAGCATGTCAGGCTTCCCTGTCCATCACCAACTCCCAGAGCTTGCACAAACACATGGTCATTGAGTCAGTGATGCCATCCAACCATCTTAGCTTCTGTAATCCCCTTCTCCTCCTGCCTTCAATCTTTCTCAGCATCAGGGTCTTTTCCAATGAGTCAGCTCTTCACATCAGCTGGATAAAGTATTGGAGCTTCAAGTTCAGCATCAGTCCTTCCAATGAATATTCAGGACTGATTTTCTTTAGGATTGACTGGTCAGATCCCTTTGCAGTCCAAGGGACTCTCAAGAGCCTTCTCCAACACCACAGTTCAAAAGCATCCATTATTTGGTGCTCAGCTTTCTTTATGGTCCAACTCTCACATCCATATATGACTACTGGTAAAATGATAGCTTTGACTAGACAGACCTTTGTACAGGTCCAACTTCCACTTATTCCTTTTCTCTGGTGACTCACATCAAACTGTTTTATACCTGGTGTCGCTCTAAGCTACTATTTGTGCAGGTTGTATTAAGATGGTATAAGCCTAGTCACTTGTTATAGTATCCACTTAGTGAAAATTCTTGTCTTTGTCAGACCAAATTTTTGCTTCCAAATCTTTCAAGAAAAAAGCAGGTGTCAGCTTTTATGTTCATATATACTAGCAGATGTGGGTTAAGCTCACCTAGGAAATTATGATGTTCTGCTCTGGTGACAGAATGTGGAGCGTTTACAAACTGGAGTAAGCAAGTACTCAGAAAAGGAATGCATTGCCCAACATTTCTTCTTTCAAGTACTTAAGACCTCAGCATGATCTCTTGGAGGAGTTTATGTTTCCTTTTCTAGTAAGTAGGAAAGGAAACCATCCAAAGCACTTTTCTCAGGATAACAGCTCACTACCTCAAATTTCTAGTCTGTGTTAAAAGCAGGATGAGGTGAGGTGGGGGTCAAGGGAGTAGTCAGGTGCATCTCTATGAGTCCTGTGGAGACATACCATTCTGTGCCATTATGAGAATACAGACTCAAGTATATCCCAGCTTTTGGTAGAAATCCTGACACAGGATGGGCATATCATTCCTGTATTTGTTTCAGGACAATCCTTCTTTGCAGTTAATGCTGAACTCAAGTATTATTAATTTTGCAAATACTTCAAATAGTGTCCATTTTAGGAAATAAACTGTCATAAAACATTAAAATGTGTAAAGACAAAAACAGTATAAACACATTGCTTATAAGACTGTAAAATCAAATAGTAATCTGTATGATCCACATAGAGGCAGTATTGAAATTAAGGGACAGAATTGTTATTATGGGCTGAAGTAATGAAGGAACCCTTCTAGAGAAGGCAGGGCTTGAGGAAATGGGTATCCATTCTCCCCTTTTCCCTCACTTACAGAATTCTACTTTTGTGGAATTTTGTGGAAAGCAGCAATGAGTTTTGTCTTAACAAACAGTGACAATAATGAAATGGTACATTTCCCAATTTTTCAGCATATGAGTGTATCCATATGGTACAACAGGTCAGACTCAGAAACAGTTATAAAGACTATTTAACAGTTCATAAAATGAAAATATTATTTTTTTATCTAGAATTAATTTTCAGTTTAGCAAATACAAGTAAATGCCAGAGAGCTCCATAAATATTGATTTTAAGTGATCTTTATTATGTTCTTTCTCTACATGAATATAAATTATCAATGACTTCATCAATTAAAAACATGTTAGGACTCAATAAATATTATCAATTCTTCTATTAAAACAATGTTGAATGGCTACTTTATTATGGATATGGTAATATTTTTTGTTCTAAGGACACAAATTTGGATAATTCATAAAAGTTCCCTAACATTAATGAGCTTATTGTCAGACAATATGAATAACAATTAAGTAAAATATATAGTTTATTAGATAATGGTGTATTCATTAACCAAAAGAGGTATATTTCTGAAAAAAGTATTTTCCTGAACACTGAAATGATCTTTTATTTTGGTATCCAGTACCAATTGTCTAGTTTCCAAAAGAGTAGTAAAGGAAACAGACTTGGATTAATTAGAGGGGCTAAGGTATTTTAAAATCTGGAAACAAAATATACTTTATCATATAAAGTTAAAACTGAATATAAATACTAAGCAAGATATTTTAGTTAAAAAAAAAAATGAAATATATTGCCACAGGGAGTCAGTAAAACTCCAACCTGAACCCTACCATTGATATTCCCAGTAGTAAGGCTGTCATGCCTTTCTATCCCTGGAAAGAGACTGGATGACCCAAGTTGCTTTTATCTTTAAGTTATTTCCTGTCTTATTACACACTTAGTAAAACTATAATCAGTACAGAAACCTTTTTGAATTATTAACCTAAAAAGTTACAGTGAAATGATGGAGGTTAAGGAAAAAAAAAATCGTATGCAAGACAGCAAAAAAGACACAGATGTGTAGAGCAGACTTTTGGACTCAGAGGGAGAGGGAGAGGGTGAGATGATTTGGGAGAATGACATTGAAACATGTATAATATCATGTAAGAATCGAATCGCCAGTCTATGTCCGATGCAGGATACGGCATGCTTGGGGCTGATACATGGGGATGACCCAGAGAGATATTGTGGGGAGGGGGTTGGAGGGGGGGGTTCATGTTTGGGAACGCATATACACCCGTGGTGGATTCATGTCAATGTACGGCAAAACCAATACAGAATTGTAAAGTAAAATTAAAATAAATAAATAAACAAATAAATAAAATAAAAATAAAATAAAATGGATAACCAACGAGGACAAAAAAAAATTCACTGTCTCATAAAAATATGAAAACTAAGGCAAAAATTAGAAAATATAGAATATAATACAACTTTAAGTTTGGTTATTGACTTCAGAAGTTTAATAAAAAAGGCAAAATCAGCAATAATACATAGGCTTGAATAGAGAGACTGTCCCCTCCCCTTCAGTTTTTAGTAAGAGGAAAATGCCAAGTCAAAGGGTAAGGGGAGCATTTTCTAGTGCTTTATTCTTCTAGGAGGTTTACAACAAGTTTGCCCTGTTCTGAAGAAAATATAAATGGATCACTTGCCTGGTACAGAGATTGGCACCTCAGCTTCGGGCTTTTCTTTTTCTACAGGCAACTAGGAAATAAAATTATAACACTGAAAGCATTTTCAAATGTTCTCACAACTTCCTAATATGCGTTAGTTCCTACTGATGATTTGAGTCGGACACGACTGAGCGACTTCACTTTTCACTCATTTTATCTAGAGTATTTCATGTGACTATCTCTCTACCTTGGAGGAGGCAATGGCACCCCACTCCAGTACTCTTGCCTGGCAAATCCCATGGACGGAGGAGCCTGGTGGGCTGCAGTCCATGGGGTCGCTAAGAGTCGGACACAACTGAGCGACTTCCCTTTCACTTTCATGCATTGGAGAAGGAAATGGCAACGCACTCCAGTGTTCTTGTCTGGAGAATCCCAGGGACCGGGGGCCTGGTGGGCTGCCATCTATGGGGTCACACAGAGTCGGACACAACTGAAGTGACTTAGCAGCAGTAGCAGCAGCTGTCTACCTAAAAAATACCAATTGTACTATGTTGCAATTATAAACACAGAGTCCAGGAGATAGTGTGCTCAGTTGCTTCAGTCACATCTGGCTCTTTCTGACCTTATGGACTGCAGACTGCCAGGCTCCTCTGCCCATGGGATTCTCCAGGCAAGAATACTGGAGTAGGCTGCCATTTCATCCTTCAGGGGATCTACCCAACTCAGGGATTGAAACTGAGTCTTCTGTCTCCTGCATTGTAGGCTGATTCTTTATCACTGAGCCACTGGGGAAGCCCCAGGAGATGTTACAAAACACCTTTTTGCTATCCCCATTTAATCATCTCAGAAGGAGATCCATGAGTTCTATTATCTTCTGCTTCTTCTTTTGCCCTATTTTTCATAATCTTTTCTAACTTTCATTAGTTCCATTCTGTCCTAGAATCTTTCCCTAGCTTGAAGGAGCAACGCAAAACTTAACGGTTCTGTGTCTCATCCCATATCTATTCTGTAAACAGACCCAGATTTTTCTTGGAAGGCATTTTAGTTCCATTAGCACCATCGGGGTAAATTTTCTACCAGAAAAAGTCAAGAAAATATAACAAACAAGAGTTTTCTTTTGCTAATATTGAACAACTTTCACTGTATTACTTTCTTTATTATACTCTCAAAATATCTTTCTATTTTCCCTGCATCTTCCCTTGACTTTGTTTCATCAGGAAGGATGCATAAGAGATAAGGGGGAAAGAAGATCTAGAAATCGCGGGAGATGTATTGGTAAATAATAACATTTCAAAGGGCCAGGGGCCAGTTAGAAGTCTGAACACAAATGTCCTAAATTAGAGTGAAGAAAACACCACTGGAAGATGGACCAGAGACTCGAAGACACTAAGGTGTTTAAAATGGTCAAAGAAGAAAGGATAAGGAAAAGAAAATATATTTGCCTTAGAACGTTGAAGTGGGACCTTTGGAAGTGTGTTTCTTCCACCCACTGTAGCCTATCTAAGGTTGGATAAAACCTGAAAGAAATTTTTCTGGAGAAAACCTTAAGGTATATGACAGCAATTGGCAGGAAGACTACCCTGGAGAATAAGCAGGACTGTTGTCACTGTAGAAAACCCTGTTGGCAGGGCAAAAAGAAAACCCTGACTCTTCATGATACATATGCTGTATATACTCACAGGTTAGAATACTTCATTTAAGGAAAGAAACACCTCCTACGATTTTCTGTAGATGAAACAAAGAAATTCATCAACTACAATTTTCATTTGACCAAAATGTTTTCACTTTGCAGTCAAGTCCATGATACCATTGCATGTAAAGTGTTAGTTGTTCAATCATGTCCAACAGTTTGTGACTCCCTGGACTGTAGCCCACCATGCTCCTCTGTCCATGGAACTTTCCAGGCAAAAATACTAGACTGAGTTGATATTTCCTTCTCCAGGGGATCTTCCCCACCCAGGGATCAAACTTGGGTCTCCAATATTGCAGGCATATTCTTTAACATTTGAGTCACCAGGGAAGCTCTGGTGCATATAAAACATATAAAAGTGTAATTAAAAGGATCAACTTGGATTTCAGAGGGATTTTGGTCTGAATCTTTACTATTTCCTAGCTACTACTATTAGACAAACTGCATCTCAATTTTATCATATGTAAAAACGGAGATGCACAGAATTATTTACAGCTATAATCAAATGTAAGCAAAATGATAGGTCAGTGCCTGGGCTGGTATGTTTATATTTGACAATTTTATTTTAAAACATAATTAATATAATGGTGAGTTTTGAGCTAATATGATTTGTTGATATAAGAGAACGGCAGGTATTTTCCTTCGTGGAATAATTTAAATTGTGGGTTCTGCCACTCTGTTTTTTTTTTTTTTTTTTTGTCCTCTCTGAAATTACAAATGGCTAACTATACTAATTTCTTCACATTTTGTGTGCAGTTTCTTGCCTGATTAAGATGTAAGAAGGGCTTCTGATGGATGAGCATGACATAGTTTGTTCTTGTTTGGACTGCCACAAATTAGAACTGGGCAGTTATTTTCTAGACCAAGACTTTCAGTTTCAATGTGGTATAACGTCTACATGTGGACACAGCTGCTGCCTCCCACTAATTAGCACAACATTTCTCTGCAATTATACAGTAGGGATTCACCAGCTATTCTCTGCATGGCCTTAGTTTTCTCAAACTGATGTAGTGAATAGGATGCAAAGAGGTACTAGCCACATAACTTGCTTGAATAGAAGAAAAAAGGGCAATGATTTGCTCACTTGATGAATGGATATGAACCCTGGACTAGAAATCAGGAATACCATGGTATTAACTCTTACCATTTTTTTGGACAAAATAAAATGGCTTAAATTCTAACCTTCATTTCTCTTAACTTTAGGTTGTGTGTGTGTGTGTGAGCAGAAAGATAAAAAAGGGAGAGAAAATTTTGCCTACCCACTTGAAAGAATTATAATTAGTATCAGATGAGATGTTTGCTAAGAAAAGTCAGTGTCTTACCAGCACTCTGAAAACTATAAGACACTGATAAAAAAATGACACAAACAGATGGAAAGATGTACCATATTCTTGGACTGGAGGAATCAATATTGTAAAAATGATCACATTACCTAAGGTGATATACAGATTCAATGCAATCTCTATCAAATTACCAATGGCATTTTTCATAGAACTAGAACAGAAAATTTCACAATTCATATGGAAGCACATAAAAACCCCAATTTCAAGAGATCTTGAAATAGAAGAATAGAGCTGGAGGAATCAAACTTCCAACTTGAGACTATACTACAAAGCTACAGTCATCAAGACAGTATGGCAATGGCACAAAAATAGAAATATAGACCAACAGAACAAGTAGAAAGCCCAGAACTATGGGCACTTTATCTATGACAAAGGAGGCAAGAATATATAATGGAGAAAAGATAGTCTCTTCAAAAGTGGTGCTGGGAAAACTAGACAGCTATCTGTAAAAAATGAAATGAGAACATTCTAACACTATACACAAAAATAAGCTCAAAATGGATTAAAGACCTAAGTGTAAGACAGAATGCTATAAAACTCTTAGAGGAAAACATAGGCAGAACATTCTTTGAAATAAATCACAGTAACATTTTTTTTTTTTCAGTCTGTCTCCCAGAGTAGTTCTGCTGTTCAACCTTGAAATTAAATTTGTATTTATTCATTGATTCAGTATTAATAACAATATTCTACTATGTTCAAGGCACCGTGCTATGTTGTAAAGATGCAAATGTGAATAAACATGCAAACTGACTGAAGCTAGCAGCTTCACTGGGAGACAAGTGTCATGATGGGAGTAAGAAGGCAATAGAAGAAGACATAGGAAAAGCCTTGGGGAAATCAGGGAAGCTTTTCTAAAAACATGTGATATGAGAGATGAGATCTAAAAATGAGATAGAAGTTCATTTTTTGAGAGTCAATAGTATCCTTGGATCAGGAGACATGGAGTGTGAGGGGAACTGAAAGCTCAGTTGAAACTCCTTTAACTGCCATCAGTTGGCATTATTGCTAACATGCTTCAAAGATTATGCTGAAATTTTGTAGCAAAGACACTATTCTTTACTATACCTTACCATTTGCTTCCACTGACTGAATTAGATAGACAAATACATATTTCACAAGAGTCAAATAAGAAAGTTTCTAGAGTAACTTTGTACCTCCACAGGGTAGAAAATGTGTGTGCTTGGCATTGAGAGATGATGTTCAGGATTAAGAAAATATGCAGTGTTCAGTGTATGAAGTGAAAGATAGATGTGGAGAAGTGAGTGAGGACCATGCCATAAAATGTGATTTGAATGCTATGGTAAGGAATTTTTATTTCACCCTGAAAAATTTGGATAGCATGTGAACTTTTTATTCAAAAGAATGATATAATCATAACAGTGTTTTAGAAACATCACTCTGGCTTTGGCTGCAGTATTTAAATATTTTTGATCATGTACCTCTAATAATAAATTATCTTGACTATTCCCTTCAATACAGTATCTCTCTGTGTATTGTATACTTTTGTATACACACATACCGTTCTACACATACATATCTCATAAAACATTAACATTTTATTTCATTATTTGTTATAAGGTATTAACAAATAATGAAGTAAAGCTCAGCTAAATGATAATTTTCAGTATCTTGCTAATCCTTTTGGCCTCTTCTTATTAGTATCCAGTATTTCAAGGCAAATTATGTACTTTGGTGCTAAGGTCCTTTGTTAATGAATGTGGAAACTAACTCATATTTAATATACTATTTTTCAGGTTGGTTTTTGCAACCAACATTTTTCATAGAAAGTTAATAGTCATTATTTAATGCGATTTTGTAGTATAGCTGATAGAAAGCTCACAAAAAGTAAGGAAAATATCCATACTGTTTTTTCCTCTTGCTGTTTCTGGTTACTTCACTAATGCAACATAGTCTCTGAAGAAAGACACCTTAAGCCGTCCACCTTGTGTGACAGTTTTACCTAAAGTTAGCCAATAAAATCTTGTAATCATTTAATGGAACCCATACACTGTGCTGGGCTTCCCCAGTGGCACAGAAGTAAAGAATCTGCCTGCCAGTGCAGGAGATGCAAGGGGTGCAGTTTTGATCCCTGGTTCAGGAAGATCCCCTGGAGGAGGAAATGCAACCCACTCCAGTGTTCTTGCCTGGAAAATTCCATGGACAGAGGAGCCTGACCGGCTACTGTCCATGAGGTCACAAAGAATCAGACACGGCTGAGCGTAGAGTATGGATACACTATGTTAGTTGCAACATGATGTCAGGGAAGTAATAACGAAGGCGCTGTTTCCGGGGACCTCTCCAACGTTGTTGAACGCCTATTCTCTCGGCAGGATACCTGCTTAAGGCAGGTGACATGTGACAGCCTGGGAATCCACTTGAGAGGACTAATGTCAATGTGAACACCAGATAATTGTAAAGGTGGCATTTTTCTTATATGTTTGTAAAAAATTAAGTCAAAAGACTTTCTAATACTTTCTTCCCTGTACTTATGGGATCATTTGAGGGGTTAGTATTGAGGGCATCAATTTATTGAAGGTGACTGCTGCTGCTGCTGCTAAGTTTCTTCAGTCGTGTCCGACTCTGTGTGACCCCATAGACGGCAGCTTACCAGGCTCCTCCCTCCCTGGGATTCTCTAGGCAGTAACACTGGAGTGGGTTGCCATTTCCTTCTCCAGTAACAGTATGGGCATCCTTCTCAAGGCATACATGCTCATTATAGCGTGCACCACATGAAGACAAAGCCACAATCCAGACAAACATTTCTTCGTAAAAATGTCAAGCCCCCAAGGGAAAGGTTAGGCTTTGTGTGTGTGTGTGTGTGTGTGGTGTGTGTGGTGTGTGGTGTGTGTGTGTGTGTGTGTGTGTGTATGATGTATATGTACTTGTGGAGCTTCAAAGGCTGCAGCCAAATCTGTAAAACTGGAAAAGTTTTGTGATATATTTGGGGAGTCAGAAATGAAAAACTCATTCTCCCAACTCATTGTAGTTCATTTTTTTTGAAAAAACTGAATAGTACTGTAAAGTAAAATCTTAAATCACCAATTTCATAAAAGGAAAAATGCTTATTTATATCATTTTCAAAGTAAAAATAGTTAATAGATACTTAAATGCTATGTTTTTGGACAAGTTAATTATACTGAGGTCCATGGTATATGAAATAAATCAAAATGTTTGAAATAAAGCTTAACAATATACAAAGTAAATGACTAATGATGAAAAAATTAGTGTACTAATATTATATTACTTCATTCTGAAATAGAGTATAGGTGTAGTAAGTAAATCAAAGAGTAAAAGATTAGTATCAAAATTAATTATTTGTGTGTATTATTTGTCTAAAATGAATCTAGAACACATAATCTTCACCATTTAACTGACAATAATTTCTAGGCTTGTTTTGACAACTAACTTATAGCTTGATGTAGTAAAATCACATATTTTCCACATTTATTTAACTATTTAAAAAATTATTTTGCATTACTCATTAATTTTTAAAATTTCTTAAACTTTAATAATCTTGCATTCTTTCCTCTTTGGCCAATATTTAATTTTCTAATGCTTTTTTTTGTTCAAATTTTTTTAGAAATAATAATAATTATATCCCAAGCTGGTCAAAATCTTAGAGCCTGTCACCTATGTTTTATTAGTAGAGTAATTGAAAGTGTTGAGTCTCAAAGAGTTGGATTTCACTTGCCACTAACTCTTCATAGGGTTTTATTGACATAAGCACCCCATCTGGAACTTATTCCAGTCTAGACTCCTCCCTGCTACATTTGCTTATGTGCTTAAATCAAAATTAAAGATCTTGTTGTTAATTGCTTTTCTCATTTCATTTTTCATCAATGTTTTAATGTAAGTTAAATAGCATGAAATATTGTAGCATATTTTGGAGGAAACATTTCTAAATAGGTCCAGACAAAAAAGATATAATGGCATGTTCTTCATAGTCATTTTTTCTGTTCATAGAGTTCAAAAATAAACCTCTGAAAATGTTTTGCCATATGAAATACAAGGCCATTAAAAAATTATATTCCTGAAACCAGAAGATTGAGATGAGTGAAGCCACTTTCTCCTTATAGTGCTGTATTCACAAATAAACCTGTTGACTTAACATTAAGTGATAAATAAAGGTGTTGCACTATACTGTATTCCGAAGTGATGCTTAACCTTGCTAAAGGGGAAGCATTATAGTGTTAATGACATGGAAGACCGGTTGGTTTTCAAATCTAGTTCAAATTAAGATTTTTCTTCCCCTCATCAACAAAAGTTAAAAAAAAAAAAAAAAACTTTTTATACCCCTAAAAATGATGATTCCAGCAAAGAAATTGGGACTAGCAAGGGCCAGGCATGTAAAAACAGACTCCAAAATTAAAAAAAAAAAAAAAATGTATAACTGGTTGGTGAATTGTAGTAATGAAATACTTCGATTAATAAGGCAGAAGCTGCAATATACAAAGAAAAATGAAGACCTATGAATGTTCTACAAAATAATTTTGACATAAGGAAGGTTATACAAGATAAAAGCAGCATTGGCACTCCATCCCCAGCCCGAGAGAGAGGACCATGTGTAGCCTTCAAGCAGCTTGTTCTCTTCACCACGTGGTTACAGTGTCATCGCCAAAGAACTAAAAACCTTGAAGCTGATTGAATATGCTCTATGTTATTGCATAAAACTGTGGTAGATGGTGTATAAAAATACTATAGTATACAGAATTATCTCCTTATTCTCAACTCATCTTTGTTACCTTTATAAAATACTTGGGATAAAAAAGTCATTCAGATATTGTTATAGAAACTATTTGTAAGAACCGAACTTAAGCAATCATTAGAGTCAAGATTTTTTTCTTATGGTAATCAAAGTCTAGAAAGCAATCACTCTTATCCTGACACCACCCACCCTTACAAACTATTGTAACAGACATACCCAGGAATATACTTCTATATGATTGTATTATATATTTCAATTCTATTTTATTTGTTTACATGAAAATAAATGTAATTTGCCAAGAATCTGCCTTCCATGCAAGCAACCTAGATTCAATGCCTGGGTTGGAAAGATCCCCTGCAGGAGAAAATGGCAATCTATTCTAGTATTCTTATCTGAAGAATCCCATGGACAGAAGATCCTGGTGGGCTACAGTCTATGGGGTCACAAAGTCTATAGGGTCACATGACTGAGTGACTGAGTACGCCCTGTGTTAACTGTGAAATGTAGTTGCTCTCTTCCTGCTTTATATCCAGATGGGGTTTGAATGTATCTCAAACTTTATTACTAATCAGAAAATGTGCCATGCTGTTTAGTTCTCCAACTGTAGAGAAATATGTGTATCTGATATTTGAAATGTATTTCACTGCCAAAATTGACCATATCATTGGCCAAATGGACAGTCAACCACTCCACATTTGGATCACAAGCAGATTCAATTTCAAATAACTGACTAAATCACAAGTAGCAATGCTATCTTTAAAGATGTATATACTACACTGAAATGGGGGGGAAAATGAACCTAAAACAATTTAACATAATATCTTTTCATTTACAGTTGATTTTGACCTCTCTCAACAATGCTATGCTGCCTAAAGCAAATTGATTTAAAACATTTGAAAATAAATAATACTCAGTTGCCCACTAGGAATTACAGGCTCTAAGTGGGTAATAACAGGCTAGAGAAAAATAGGGACTGAGAGATAAGAAATGAAAAGATCTATACTAAAGACTTAGCAATGGCACTTTTCAAAAGGCAAAGAGCAGATAAAAGGGAAGTTCTAAAAGGAGAAGAGCTAAACTGTCAGATGAGTGAACATGGGTTACTTAAGAAAATAATGAAGATTGGAGATAAAAAGTCTTAGAGGAGTAAGTGAAGCTTGTGTATCACCTCCATCATGATTCTAAATCTGTACTTAAAGTTGCATGCTGAGAGGAAAGAGACTTGGTTTTGGAATAGGGAAGATCTGGTGTCCAGTCCCACCTGCAGTGTTAACTATGAAATCTGATTCAGGTTACTCCTCTAAACTCCTATTTCCTTTTATGCAAACTGAGGACACTCATTTTTACCTCTTGGAATTGAGGTAAAGGTTTAACATCATGGTAGATGTGTGAATACCCAATAAAGAGTATGGAATGTGGTTCACATGCATACTTATTTATTTACTCCATTTTCCATCAAAAGGGAGAGATCTGCAATCTCTTCAGATTGTTTTTTGTCTTGATGCTTCACATTATCATGAAGTAAATATCACACTGGAATATACATCAGAAGACTGAAGATGTCACTTCAGCTTTATCGATTTCCAATATGGAGTGTATCTGGCATGATGTGCTTCTCATTCAGAAAGTTATATTAAAAAACAGAACACCCCAATCTTCTCTTTATACTTGGGAAACAAAAATAGGACAAGATAACAGTATTTGTTGAATTAAACTGGATTTGTTAAATAAGAATGATACAATGGACAGTTCACAATTATCAGTAAACAATAAATAAAATGACCTTATGTAGGCCATTTTGAGCCACTCCAACAAAGTTCCTTGAGCATGTACTATGAATAAGATTCTATAATAGACGATACAAAGATAAATTCAACATTTTAATCTTTCAGGACCTTTGATGCTGTTCAGTCACTAAGTCATGTCTGACTCTTTGCTACCCCATGGACTGCAGCACACCAGCCTTCATTGTCGTTCACTACCTTCTAGAGTTTGCTCAAAATTCATATTCATAGAATTGGTGATGCTATCTAACCATCTCATCCTCTGTCACCGCCATCTCCTTTTGCCTTCAATCTTTCCCAGTATCAGGGTCTTTTCTAATGAATTGGCTCTTTGCATCAGGTGGCCAAAATATTGGAGTTTCAGTCTCAGCATCGGTCCTGTCAATGAATATGCAGGGTTGATTCCCTGTAAGACTGACTGGTTTGAGCTCCTTGCAGTCCGAGGGACTCTCGAGAGTCTTCTCCAACACCACAGTTCAAAAGCATCAATTTTTTGGCGCTCAGCCTTTTTTATGGTCCAAATATCTCATCTATACATGACCACTGGAAAAACGATAGCCTTGACTAGATGGACCTTTGCTGGCAAAGTGATCTCTCTGCTTTTTAATATGCTGTCTAGGTTTGTCATAGCTTTCCCTCCAAGGAGCAGAAGAATTGAAACAGAAACTAAGAAACAGAAGAATTGTACATGGCTAGATATATTCCACCAGAGAAGGTGATGGCACCCCACTCCAGTAATCTTGCCTGGAAAATCCCATGGATGGAGGAGCCTGGTAGGCTGCAGTCCATGGGGTCGCTAAGAGTCGGACACGACTGAGCGGCTTCACTTTCACGCATTGGAGAAGGAAATGGCAGCTCACTCTAGTGTTCTTGCCTGGAGAATACCAGGGATGGGGGAGCCTGGTGGGCTGCCATCTATGGGGTTGCACAGAGTTGGACATGACTGAAGCGACTTAGCAGCAGCAGCAGCAGCAGATATATTCCACAGTTACATGGGAACACTCAGGAAAATGGGTCACTGTGCCAGACTGATTAGTGTCCCTATCTGTTCAGTCTGTCGATAGAATTTACCACATGCCTGCTTTGTGCAAGCAATGGTACAAGGCTGCTCTCTCCCTTAACATCAGAGCCTGGCTTAGGACTGCTTCTGAATTTAGAACTGTTTTTTAAATTTTTAATTGGAGGATAATTGCTTTATGATGTTGTGTTGGTTTTTGCTTTACAACATCACAAATCAGTCATAACTGCATATATATATATATATATATGTATATATATATATATCTCCTCCTTCATAAATATCCTTCCCTACCCTGCCTCAAAACTGTTTCTTTTTGACTGTGTTGGACTTTTCTTAAGTTGCACAGGCAGGACTTTCACCTGTGTCTATTTAGATTCTTATGTATGCTTGTTGCTCTCTGAAGCTCTCATTTAATTTTTCAAAAGAAAATACCAAACAAGCAATAGATTATATCTACCCTCAAAGATTCAATTAATTGTGAGTAACTTGAATTTCACAGTGTTAGTTTATGCTACTTCATAAACTAAAGTGTGGTGGAAAAAATATTAATATGACCAATCCAAGCCAGTGGAGCTGTTATGCCCACGCAGATGATGACACTTAGATGGATAAACAGCTATCCATCTCAAATAGCAAGTTAATAATGAGCATTTTTTTTCTGTCATGTGAGCCCTCAGAGAGCCTCTTGTGAGTGTCCACCCTTCCACAGAGTTTGCAGAGGCAGGTCTAGCACAGGCGATCATGATAACTTATGACAAAACTGTGACAGAAATAAAGGAAGGGGATTGTTAAAGGTGCTTACTGACTTCCAGGCACTTTTATATGTATTACTTCATTTAATTCTCATGACAACCATGTGAATTAAGTATTATCATTACTATTTCTTAGTAATACAATTTAGGCACAGAGGGACTAAACAACACCATCAGGATCATATTGTGAGGTATGAACAGAATCAATTTCCCATTTTCACTACACCAATGTTTCTATAAATTGCCTGTTTAAAAAAAAAAATTCTCGTGGATACACTTTAAAATTCTCAGGCTTTTTCTTTGGAAATTCTGTTTTGGCATTTCTAGAATAAGGCCAGAAAGTTGAAATTTTAACAAAATTCATCCTAGTTTTTTTTTTTTTTAATTGCCAGGCAAGTTTTGGAAATACTGTACCATGTCATGATGTGGAGTTGACCCCAGACATCCTTTTTATGAGGCTTTCATTTACTCTGTGGCTCCTTACTCTCCACCCCTTTCCCTTAGGTCTCTCCCCATGTCAGTATCTACTGCCTGGGAAATGGTTTTATATCAGTCATTGGCACCTGAGTATGAATTTAATTTATAGTGTTTCCTCTCCTGGGGAGTCTGCATTTTTAGTTCTAGCTCAGGATGTGGGAGGAAAGGTTTTGCCTTATGTTTAAAGAATGAAATATTCAGAAAACTGGCAGGTGAGGAATGTAGGAGGAATGGGTAAGGAGCTATTTTAGGACCCTTGAAATCACAGCTGAGGAAAGGCAACCTTCGAGCCTTATGTTTAAAATTGCTCTGAGTTAAATTGAGGATGTGAAGAATGATTATATGAATATAATATTTTTTGTAGGAACTCGAGTGTTCACTTGGAATTTATACTTTTAAATGATTGTGACTAAAATGTAATGGAAAGGAAGAAAATCATGATGCTGTCAGGAGAAAGCACAGAGATTTCCCCATGAATACACTGCTTATACCTTAGCTGCCAGAAGCAAACATATTTCTGGTACAGTGCAAAACTTCCCAGCTGAAATAATAAATGGGTCTTTTGGTTTATGGAGAAGCATTTATCAGCTGAAGTGTTTTCATTTCCAGTGTAATAAGGGATATTATCCCTTGGGTTTTGCAAATCAGTAAGTTGCTCATCTTTCCCTGCATCCTATGGAGCAATGCTAGATATACTTATGAAAACAAAACAGTGACAGGATAAAATTTGCTTTGATGTACCATGCAAATACTGTAGCTATAAGCTGAAAACATGTAAGAAGTAGGAAAGTTTGATTCAGGCCTGATAATAAACCGTAAGTGCCATAGCAGGTCACAAAGACAGATATTTCGTTACTACAGATACCATAGTTCATGTTGAAGTAACTTACATTCTGTAGCTCTTTTTTCTTGTTTTACTAGTGATACACAGAAAATGGAAAGACATAACACCCAACATGCAGCTCATTGAAAAATGCAGTTATGTGTTGTTGATGTATACTAATATGGTGGTCATAAAAGCTCAATTATTTATTTCTAAGGGTAATGATATGGTTGATATATAAATAGGTAAAATTTCTATTTAACAGAATGACAATTATTTGGAGTTTGATTTCCTAAAGTCTGCACTGAGACAGCTTGCATTGTAATCCTGGATTCACATACTAACTCAAGGTCCTACAGATAATTAGTTAACCTCTGGTGTCTTATTTTTTGTAAAATAAGAACTAAAAGGTACACATTTCATAGCTGTTGTGCTTATTAAATGAGATATGGAGAATACAGTCACCTAGATAGTTCATGCATTTGTTTGTTAGTTGATTAGTTACTGAGTCCCAAAGGAAATATATACAGCACATTCAAATTAAGATAACTGAAGAAGATATTATCAAGAGGGTTACTAACAGGGATGTGGGTGGAGTTTGGAGGAGCTACAAAAAATAGGGCAAAACTCTGAGCAAACGCAGAGTGCTGTCACCACTCTAAGGCTCAAAGAGACAAGAGGAAGAAGCCTCCAGAGCCCTGAAGGGGGGTTCTGTTTATTAGAGAGGAGTAAGGGCCTTTTGTCAAGGGACAGTTAGCCTATGAACAGAGAATTAGTTTTGGAAAGAAAACAGGGTTATTGAGTACCTGTTGTGTTTCAAAAAGATAAATTTTATTTTGGTTGCTTAGGTCAGTGGTTCTCAAATTTTAAGAACCCCAGGATCCTTTCATGCTTTTAGAAATTATTGAGAATGTCAAAGAACTTGATATTTACAATCTTAGACATTGACAATTTAAAAAAAAAAACTATGTTAATTTATTTGAAGATAGCAATAATAAACTCAGGGATCAGCATAGTTTTTCTGTAAAGGGCCAGACAGTGAATATTTTTGGCTTTATGAACCATAAAGTCTCTTGTAACTATTCAACTCTGCTATGTAGTACCAAAGCAGCCATAGACAATGTGTTATGAGTGTGTTACATGTTAAAACATTTAGTGAAATCATGCATCAGTCATGTAAAAACTATTGTTCAGTATAGTGATGATGCAGAGAGTTCAAATATTCACACATTTTATTTACAATATTTTAAAAATCACATTTTTGGATCTCGTCATTTATCTCATCACAAAAATCTTAAACTGTTGAGAAGATATCAAATTAATAGTAGCAGATATAGGTTTTCCAATATTCTAATTTTTTCTTGAAAACTCCAATTTTATCACAGACAAGAAATGCTGTTCATAGTTTTCCCTGAAGTGACTGCCTTACTTTGTTTGTTTTGAAGACTATATCTGCCCAAAGTCTACTTTTGAATTACTATGATTTGTAAGCAGTTATTCTTTCAAGTTAAAATATTCTATGAATAAAGCAGTTAAGTCAGTTTGTACATTATATTAATTGCTGTTCCTCAAGACAGTCTTCAAACTTAGGTGTCCAAAAGTGGTTTTAATTGTACTTATCATTTCATCACACAGAATAGTTTTTACAAAATTTACTTAAGGATAGAAACTTAAAACTTTATGAATTTTGATTGCTTCGTCAAAAACATAGTGATAAATATTAGTACAGTTGGGTGTTCTTGCCTCTATTTGTGATAAGACCACAGCAGCTTTACTCACCGTTGTTTCCCACCATCAGTGCAAACATCGACACTGGAAAAATGTAAATATTTTAGCATTGTTAGCGTTAGAGAAATAGACATTTCTCCAAAGAAGACATACAGATGGCTAACAAACACATGAAAAGATGCTCAACATCACTCATTATCAGAGAAATGCAAATCAAAACCACAATGAAGTACCATTTCACACCAGTCAGAATGGCTGCTATCCATAGGTCTACAAGCAATAAACGGTGGAGAGGGTGTGGAGAAAAGGGAACCCTCTTACACTGTTGGTGGGAATGCAAACTAGTACAGCCACTATGGAGAACAGTGTGGAGATTCCTTTAAAAATTGCAAATAGAACTGCCTTATGACCCAGCAATCTCACTGCTGGGTGTACACGCTGAGGAAACCAGAATTGAAAGAGATACGTGTACCCCAGTGTTCATCACAGCACTGTTTATAATAGCCAGGACATGGAAGCAACCTAGATGTCCATCAGCAGATGAATGGATAAGAAAGCTGTGGTGCATATACACAATGGAGTATTACTCAGCCATTAAAAATAATACATTTGAATGAGTTCTAATGAGGTGGATGAAACTGGAGCTGATTATACAGAGTGAAGTAAGCCAGAAAGAAAAACACCAATACAGTATACTAATGCATATGTATAGAATTTAAGAAGATGGTAATGATAACCCTGTATGCGAGACAGCAAAAGAGACACAGATGTATAGAACAGTCTTTTGGACTCTGTGGGAGAGGGAGAGGGTGGGATGATTTGGGAGAATGGCATTGAAACATGTATAATATCATATAAGAAACGAATTGCTAGTCCAAGTTCGATGCAGGATACAGGATGCTTGGGACTGGTGCACTGGGATGACCCAGAGGGATGATACAGGGAGGGAGATGGGAGGGGGGTTTAGGATGGGGAACATGTGTATACCCGTGGTGGATTCATATTCATGTATGGCAAAACCAATACAATATTGTAAAGTAATTAGCCTCCAATTAAAATAAATAAATTTAAATTTGAAAACAACAACAACAACAAAAAGACTTTCTCTTAACTGTAATCAGAGGTCTGTCCAGAACACTCTACTATCTCATTTGTATACTAAGAAATCTTATAAATACTTGTCTTGCTTACCTAAGAAGTTTGTTTTAAGCATCAAAAAAGAGAAGGGATTTTGAACTTTTAAGTCCTTACTCATTTTCAAGGTTCTAGTAGTAAATCTCTGTCCTAATATTTCTTCTTACTGCTTTATTTTCTTCTGAAACATGAGTTTATCAGACTGGAACAGATGTAGCAACCTGGCTATAGAAGGGCAAGCAGGCTTCCCCAGTGGCTCAGTGGTAAAATAATCTGTCTGCCAAGCAGTAGACATGAGTTCAATCCTTGGGTCAGGAAAACTGTCCCAAGAAGGAAATGGCAACCCACTCCAGTAGTCTTGCCTGGGAAATCCCATGGACAGAGGAACTCGTGAGCTACAGTCCAAGGGGTGCAAAAGAGTTGGACATGACTTAAGAGACTGAACAACAACAGCAAATAGAAGCATAAAACAGTCAACAGTTCAGTTAATCCAGATAAAAGGGTGGTTTGTTGTCATTTGACAAAGATGCATAGTTAATTTATATATTTATTCTGCAATTTTTTTTATTTTCTTATAATTAGGAACTGTTCTTCCAATCAGCAAATGTAAGAATGAGTTTACAAGATGCATTACTTTTGCTTTTCAAAAGTGTTTTAGAAGTGTTAAGTAACATTTCAGAGCTAAAGAAAAAGGTTTTCATGGAATGATTAAGCTCAAAAATGAAGATACTATGTTAATTGAAGCAAACCATGCTACTTGCTTAGATTTAGGCAGGAATTAATATAAAAATAAATGCTCCATCAAGATTTTAAATTAACTAAAATTATTATTTTCATACCTGTCCCTCAATATCTGCTGAGGATCAGTTCCTGGATACCAATTGACTACCACCATAGATACCATAACCTGTGCATATCCTCCTGTATACTTTAAATTATCTCTATACTACTTAAAATACCTAATACAAAGCAGATGTCATATAAATAGTTGTCAAAGTGTAGTAAATTAAAGTTTTGGTTTTTGGAACTTTTGGTAACATTTTTGGATATTTATGACCCACAGTTTGTTGAATCCGTGGATCCAGAATCAATGAGTATGGAGGGCCAATCTACTCATTTCACCAAGAAACAGAAACAAGAGTCAATGATTCACTGCACCTTTACTTCTGAAAAATAATTCTTTATTTTCTATAACTCTAAATATGACTTATTAATATTTTCATGAATTATAACATGCACATTGCAAGATCCATCTTGGTTTTTAAATGTTAATTTTAAATTAAAGTTCAATTCAGTTCAGTTCAGTCGCTCAGTCGTGTCTGACTCTTTGCAACCCCATGAATCGCAGCACGCCAGGCCTCCCTGTCCATCACCAACTCCCGGAGTTCACTCAGACTCACGTCCATTGAGTCAGTGATGCCATCCAGACATCTCATCCTCTGTCTTCCCCTTCTCCTCCTGTCCCCAATCCTTCCCAGCATCAGAGTCTTTTCCAATGAGTCAACTCTCGCATAAATTGGCCAAAGTACTGGAGCTTCAGCTTTAGCATCAGTCCTTCCAAAGAAATACCAGGGCTGATCTCCTTCAGAATGGACTGGTTGGATCTCCTTGCAGTCCAAGGGACTCTCAAGAGTCTTATCCAACACCACAATTCAAAAGCATCAATTCTGTATCACCAAAACTTGCTTATTTACTGGGACTTCAGCCCACCGTAGTGGAGTTGGTTAGATCTTGTTTATGATCTTGAGTTATTGGTCCATGATAATGCTATTAATCCCACACTCTGAGTTGATAATATTGTTGATCCTTGAAAAATGTAGGGCTTCCCTGGTGGCTCAGAGGTTAAAGTGTCTGCCTGCAATACGGGAGACCCAGGTTCCATCCCTGGGTCGGGAAGTTCCCCTAGAGAAGGAAATGGCAACCTACTCCAGTATTCTTGCCTGGTGAATCCCATGGAAGGAGGAGCCTGGTAGGCTACAGTCCACGGGGTCGAAAAGAGTCAGACACAACTGAATGATTTCATTTTAGAGACCTACCCCTTGTGTAGCTGAAAATCCATGTATCACTTTATAGTTGGCCCTCTATATCTGTAGTTCTACATCCACAAATTCAACCCTCTGAGTAAATATAGTACTGTGGTATGTATTTGGTGGTGCTAGTGATAAAGAACCCACTTGCCAAGGTAGGCAACATAAGAGACTTGATCTTATGATCCCTGGGTTGGGAAGATTGCTTGGAGGAGGGCACAGCAACCCCCTCCAGTATTCTTGCCTCAAAAATTCCATGGACAGAGGAGCTTGGCGGGCTACTGTCCATAGGATCACAAAGAGTCAGACACAACTGAAACAATTGAGCACACAGTATGTTATTTATTGTAAAAGATCCACATATAAGTGGATCTGTGCTGTTCAAAGAATAAATGTATTCAAGATTCAAGTTTATAGTGATCTACCTACTTAGCCAATTTTGTAAAGGTTTCTGTTTAAACACAACATGAATTCCCTAATAACATTGGACATGGCCTTTTTTTTTTTTTCTTTTTTTCAGAATTCAAGCTCAATTTTCCAGTTGCTTTTATCCAGGCTCCAACTTTGCCAAATAGCAATTTTAATAACAGGAAGTGAAAATGGTAAATACTGGGTTAATACCATAATATTCAGTGTTATGTAAGCTGTCAAATTGTTGTGCTAAGATTACTTTATTGGTGCACAAATCCCTGTATCAGTTCTTTTGGAGCCATTGTCCAGCAGTAGCCAGCATCAGAAAGAGCCAGAATTCAATTAAGAGCTAGTTGTGAATTTGGTAGCCCTAAAGGTACAAGCCAGGGTAAAAAATTCTGTTTCCAACTACAATTGCTAACTTTTGGTCAAAGCCAATAACGTCACGATTGTCAAGGAAATGGCAACCCATTCCAGTATCCTTGCCTGGAAAATCAAAGGACTCTGGAAGGCTATGGTCCATAGGGTCACAAAAGAGTCAGGCACAACTTAGGGACTAAACAGCAACAGATGTCATGAACAGTGTTCAAATAATGGTCAAAGCCAATGCTTTTCAAAGATGATAATTAAAGAACTGTCATAGTCAAGGATTTAGAAGCCAGGAATATTTTCATTGTGAATATTTACTTTCATGTGTCAACTTTCCTGGGCCGTGGCTTGCCCAGACATTTGGTTAAATACTATTGTGAATGTCTTTGTAAGAAGGTGTTTGAATGAGATTAACATTGGAATTGGTAGACAATTGCCCTCTGTAATGTGAGTGACCCTCTTCCAATCAAATGAAGGCCTGAACAGAACAGAAAGGCTGATTGAGACAGAACTTTTCTGTCCTGGCTCCTTGAGCTTTGACATCAGTGTTTCCTTGCCCTCAAACTAGAACTCACACCACTGGCTTTCCTAAGTTCTCAGATCAGCAGACTCTGGAATGTGTGCTGTTTGCTCTTCTGAGTATAAGGGGTAAGTTAAAGGACTGGATTGGCTGAGAGTTATTTTTATTGTGTACTCTTAGATTTTTATATATTTCTGATTATTCCTTATACAGGATAAAAAAGATATGAGAAGTAGTTAATAATAATTGAGGAGCATCATCGCAATAAACTGTGGAAAATTCTGAAAAAGATGGGAATACCAGATCACTTGACCTGCCTCTTGAGAAACCTATATGCAGGTCAGGAAGCAACAGTTAGAACTGGACATGGAACAACAGACTGGTTCCGAATAGGAAAAGGAGTATGTCAAGGCTGTATATTGTCACCCTGCTTATTGAAATTATATGCAGGATACATCATGAGAAACGCTGGGCTGGAAGAAGCAAGCTGGAATCAAGATTGCTGGGAGAAATATCAATAACCTCAGATATGCAGATGACACCACCCTTATGGCAGAAAGTGAAGAGGAACTAAAAACCCTCTTGGTGAAAGTGAAAGAGGAGAGTGAAAAGTTGGCCTAAAGCTCAACATTCAGAAAACGAAGATCATGGTATCTGGTCCCATCACTTCATGGGAAATAGATGGGGAAACAGTGGAAACAGTGTCAGACTTTTTTTTTTTTTTTTTTGGGGGGGGGTGCTCCAAAATCACTGCAGATGGTGACTGCAGCCATGAAACTGAAAGACACTTACTCCTCAGAAGAAAAGTTATGACCAACCTAGATAGCATATTGAAAAACAGAGACATTACTTTGCCAACAAAGGTCTGTCTAGTCAAGGCTATGGTTTTTCCAGTTGTCATGTATGGATGTGAGAGTTGGATTGTAAAGAAAGCTGAGTGCTGAAGAATTGATGCGTTTGAACCGTGGTGTTGGAGAAGACTCTTGAGAGTCCCTTGGACTGCAAGGAGATCCAACCAGTCCATTCTGAAGGAGATCATCCCTGGTATTTCTTTGGAAGGACTGATGCTAAAGCTGAAACTCCAGTACTTTGGCCACCTCATGTGAAGAGTTGACTCGCTGGAAAAGACTCAGATGCTGGGATGGATTGGGGGCAGGAGGAGAAGGGGACGACAGAGGATGAGATGTCTGGATGGCATCACTGACTCGATGGACGTGAGTCTGAGTGAACTCCGGGAGTTGGTGACAGACAGGGAGGCCTGGTATGCTGCGATTCATGGGCTTGCAAAGAGTCGGACACGACTGAGCGACTGAACTGAACTGAGGAGCATCATTAACAGAAAGCTATAATAATTAATTTGTCAAACATTTAGTACTAAGCAGTTTATTTTAATCAAATTTATTGAATTCCCTAAGTATGGTACATTTGTGAAGAAAATTTGTCTGAAGTGATATAATGTCAAGTACGATATGCTTATATATTTCAAAAGTATTTAATTTCAGCTTATTAATCAGATTTGCTATTTTATTTATGTTATAGCACAGTTATGATTATATTATTTCCTTTCTTTGAATATATATTACTGAAATCTTTCAGATTCATATGTAGTCAATTGACCAGAGCTAGAGGCAATCCAAAATTCATTTACATAATTCATGAAAAAATTTCTGGTTTCTAAGATAAGCATCATAGTTTGATGCT
Source organism: Oryx dammah (assembly GCF_014754425.2). Taxonomy (NCBI): domain Eukaryota; kingdom Metazoa; phylum Chordata; class Mammalia; order Artiodactyla; family Bovidae; genus Oryx; species Oryx dammah. The sequence continues at coordinate 4,014,800 of NW_024070199.1, read as the reverse complement.
AAAATTTTATGGTGCTGAGACTTGATCCATATTTTTATCATACCACTTATATATTCTGATTACTTGGAGTCCTCTACAATATCAACAGGAGTTTTAGTTGCAATCAATTTGAGGAATTCATTCAGTATAGGAAGCCAGGGTAGATGCCAGGCCTTGGAATAAAGAGAGTACCTGTAAGTTTAAATGCTATGTCATCTATACATAGGCATGTATTGAAGACCAATTTAGTGAAACTATTATGTTACTTTCTTACATTTTCTTATGGAAAGGTCTAGTGAAGTTTGCCCATTTCTCAAAATGAGAGTGTATTACTATTACTTTAGTTTTAGAAATAGAAAAGTAATATCACATCATAAATATTCTAACATAAGCAAAGGACATAGAAAAACTGCACATATACTCACCATTACATTTATTGATATCATTTGAGTATTTTCTCCTAAATGCTTCCCTCAGACATTTTCATTATATTTTTATAACACAGTACATTATGGTAACAGTTCATGTATCCCATTGGTTATAATATCATAAACACATGATATGTATTTAAGAAGCACAAGCTTACTAATCATCAGTTTTAACAGATACCTAACATTCCACTGGGTAGATACATCAAAATTTTAAAATTTAATTATATGTATTCAAATAAAGAAAAAGTTTTAGTGGGCAATGAGAAAAGGAGCATAGAAGCTATGAAGCAAGTCAGAATATAAATTTATTTCATCTAATTTCTGTTACACAAGAGGTACAACAAAATAAGTGAGACACACATAAGTGATCAACATTGGTCACAAGAGAAATTCCCTTTCTGTGAAATATAGCTATAAGGATTAATGGGAACAAATTCCAATCTCCCAATTCTAATTTGTGAACACAATCTGATTCAGAATAAAGTGAAAAAAAGTAATGAGAGCCATATATCTTTTTTCTCAATAAACTGTACCATGTACCACTAAATTGAAAATATAATATTGAGCTGTCACAGAGAACATCTCCCACAGAGGGGAAAGGAAGATCAGATAGATCTTGCCCACAGAGATAGATACACAAGAAAGACATGTACACATCCACACACCATGCTCACACACATGGACATTCTCAATAAAATAGAGGGAACTAGTGTACTGTGTATGACCTAAATCATAACATTGGCTTTCAGAAGAAGGAAATCTCTCCGATGTATAACATTCAAGCAAATGTGAGGGGTTGTAAGGAATGACATTTACACTGATCTTTTGAGGTCTTGCAAAATTTGGACACTGCAAGTAGAGATAGAGGGATAGTAGTTAAGACTGAAGAAAAATAATACAGAATGAATAAATGTAGGAAAGAAGAAAAAATCACAAGAGATACAAGCGGAACAGTAAGTTCACAGAGGTTTAAATAAAAGCAGTACTGCTTTATTAAAATTTTATTAAAAATGATGGTTATAAAAATCTTTTTAATGAAGAAAATGAGTGAATGAAATGTAATTTGGGGGAGAATAAAATAGGGATGTTTAGGAATTACAAGGAAGCAAGTTAGGGGAGAGAGATGATATCTCTAATGCAATGAGTATTGATAGTAAATCCCTAATTCCTTCATCACACTGTAAACTGTTTCATACCAGAAACTGCATCTCCTTTTTAATGTTACATTTTCTGCTTAGTAAAGTGTCTGACATATAATATATGTTTAGTAAATATTTCTTGAATGAGAGTGATACTAAATAAGCAATTTAAGAAAAACTTCTCAGATATCTACCAATTAGAAGTAAGAAGAAGCGACAGAAAAAATAATATAATGGACTGGAGAAAAAGATGATTAAGATAAAGCAGTGTCATATAGTAATTTTAGAAAGAGAACAGTATAATACAGTATTAAAGCTTACAGAATGAGACCAAAGTTACCTTTGGTCTTTATCTTTGGGTTTTATCCTTAGTTATGTATTAAACTATATAGTCTCTGCAGGAAGATGATGACTACAAGACTCAGAAGGACGAAGAGATACTAGTAAGACATTGTAAGTAAGTAATTTCATGTGAGAAAATATAAGTAGCATCAACATATTTATTTTTAGAATAGTAAAGAAATGATGGCTACTCCATTTCTTCTAAGGGATTCCTGCCCACAATAGTAGCTATAATGGTCATCTGAGTTAAATTCACCCATTCCAGCCCATCTTAGTTTGCTGCTTCCTAGAATGTCTATGTTCACTCTTGTCATCTCCTGTTTCAACACTTCCAATTTGCCTTGATTCATGGACCTAACATTCCAGGTTCCTATGCAATATTGCTCTTTATAGCAGTAAAACCAGATGTTCAAGCTGGTTTTAGAAAAGGCAGAGGAACCAGAGATCAAATTGCCAACATCTGCTGGATCATCGAAATAGTAAGAGAGTTCCAGAAAAACATCTATACCTGCTTTATTGACATGCCAAAGCCTTTGACTGTGTGGATCACAATAAGCTGTGGAAAATTCTGAAAGAGATGGGAATGACAGACCACCTGACCTGCCTCTTGAGAAATCTGTACGCAGGTCAGGAAGCAACAGTTAGAACTGGACATGGAACAACAGACTGGTTCCAAATAGGAAAAGGAGTACATCAAGGCTGTATATGGTCACCCTGCTTATTTAAATTATATACAGAATACATCATGAGAAACGCTGGACTGGAAGAAGCAGAAGCTGGAATCAAGATTGCCGGGAGAAATATCAATAACCTCAGATATGCAGATGACACTACCATTATGGCAGAAAGTGAAGAAGAACTAAAGAACCTCTTGATAAAAGTGAAAGAGGAGAGTGAAAAAGTTGGCTGAAAGCTCAATATTCATAAAACTAAGATCATGGCATCTGGTCCCATCACTTTACGGCAAATAGATGGGGAAATAGTGGAAACAGTGGCTGACTTTATTTTTCTGGGCTCCAAAATCACTGCAGATCGTGATTGCAGCCATGAAATTAAAACACACTTACTCCTTGGAAGGAAAGTTGCTGACCAACCTAGACAGCATATTATAAAGCAGAGACATTGCTTTGTCAACAAAGGAGTATCTAGTCAAGGCTGTGGTTTTTCCTGTGGTCATGTATGGATATGAGAGTTGGACTATAAAGAAAGCTGAGCACTGAAGAATTGATGGATTTGAACTGAGGTGTTGAAGAAGACTCTTGAGAGTCCCTTGGACTCCAAGGAGATTCAACTAGTCCACCCTAAAGGAGATCAGTCCTGGGTGTTCATTGGAAGGACTGATGTTGAAACTGAAACTCCAATACATTGGCCACCTGATGCGAAGAGCTAACTCATTGGAAAAGTCTCTGATGCTGGAAAAGATTGAAGGCAAGAGGAGAAGAGGATAACAGAGAATAAGATGGTTGGATGGCATCACCAACTCTATGGACATGTGTTTGGGTAAACTCCGGGAGTTGGTGATGGACAGGGAGGTCTGGCGTGCTGTGGTTCATGGGGTCTTAAAGAGTCAGACATGACTGAGCGACTGAACTGAACTGAGCTGATTTATTTTTACCATAATGGAATTTCATTTGGAATTAGAAGACTGGATGATAATACCTGGAGATTATGTGCAAGGGGAGGGCTGCCTTTGAATTTCAGATTATAGATGCTGACAACAGGGTATTCATAAGCTTTGAAGATTCCTTTGATGGTTGGACATAACACAATGATACACAGATGGATGGAAGGCAGAACAATTTGCTTCTTACAGCTTCAGACGAGAGAGGGCTACTCACCTGGAGCAAACAATAGGAGAGTCTATCCAAGGAATCAGTAAGAGCAAGCTGGAATCATAGGAAGCAGCTTATGTGCACAGAGCGGTGTGAGGTTAGCTAGGTTTTTCAAATTCTTCTTGAATTGATTAATTTGAATGATTTACCTGGCTCACAGGGGCACTCCCTAGTTGTCTGATACCTGATCTGGGAAGTTTAAGGCTGTTATACAGTGGTCCTGAGTGTGAGAGGTAAATGATACAGGTGTAGATCTAATCAGATGATCAAGAAGAAAACTTGACCAGTCTCTCACCAGCAATTCAAAACCTAATTAAGACAGCATTAAAAAAACAAAACACTGTTTTACACAGGGCTACACATGAATCAGGTTATATTGGAAGAGGTGGATAGAATTTTCTCATGTTGTAAATTAGAAGGAAACGGGTTGTACATTAGTTTTGATTTATATGTGACAGAAGAATTTTTTTGTGTGATTTGTGCTTTATGCATGACAGAGAAGAGCTCTACCTTTGAGCTGAAGTTGAGAAAGGACATGGCCAAATTTTCCTGAGGAGAGTCTCTTCTTATAGGGAGTCTGCTTCTAGGTGAAGAGTGTCAGCCTTCAGTGCCAGTCTTCCTCACATTAGAAATAACCGAAACCCTAAGGAGATTAGCACCTGAAAATGACCAGACATGCCTTTACAGCAACTGCTTGGAGACCAGTGGGGTACCCAGCCCTGAGTGGGCAGTTTGCACTTAGGAGATTTTTCAAGGTCTGTGCTCTTGAATAGTTCACAGCTTGGCTCCGTATTGTAAAATTCTTGTTGACAGTTGTCAAAGTGGAGACTTATCCCTAAGCTCTATAAAATTTTCTTTATTAAATTTTATAGAACTTAGGGAAACTACCCCATGAAATATTAATTATTGGCCTACAATTTTCCTTTTTTGTTCCTAAGAGCTCCTCATAGTTAAAGTACTTTTAACAGTATAGTTTCTCTGACAAGTATTCTGCATATTTTATGGAAGTTAATATCTGTTTCTTGAAAATGACCTAAACACCATTCAAAAATAAAACAGCACCTTCCTTCTTGGTATTCTATTAGCTCTTTGAAAAGATGGTGAATTATTGTTTCTTCATGTAATTTTCCAGCAAAGCACCTACTCTCTTGACCTGATGGTACTATTATAGAACTGTAGCATAAAGTTACAGGTCTCTTTGAATATGTCTAAGGTTTGTTGCTCAGCAGGAGAAAATTCCTATTCCCTACAAATTATTCAAATGGATCGAATGGTTCCTAATAATGATTTTTTGATTAAGGTTTCCTCTCTGTTCCTTTTTATGATTTATTTGAGCTAGAGAAATATGGCATTGTGATATGACTACTAAAAACCATCACCACAGGCAAGAAAAAGGAATATAGGATGCATGGAATGGAACCCTGGTTTTCTAAGAATATAACAGATATCTTTCTGTTTAGAATGGGCTAACAAATTGCACTAGAGGAAGGAAGCTGTATAAAATGAACATTCGTATCTTTATTCATGGATGATGGGGTAACTTTTCTCCTAAACTTCCTAGAGAGGAATATATTTGATTCAAATCTTGGTGGAGGAATATGCCAGACATTTGAGAAATGTCTGAGTTTAGAGGCAAGGCTAAGGATTTGTCATTTTGCATGAAAATGGCATCTTTCGTGGTATTTTTTACCACCCATTGTCAGTCGTAATGAATGAAACTCACATTAAATTCTGTTAACTTCCAGATATCAATACTAGAACTTACTCTTATTTTTTGTCAAAGAAAAGTAGGCTAGAAGGAAAATATTGCTTTTATAGATAAGATCATTGCTGAGGAAACCATTCAGGTGGACTCTTCGTCCATGGCCTGTCTGGCTTATTTTGTATGCATTCCATGAATAGCAACCCTATGGCTTCCTCTCAAGTTCAAATTTGGAAACTATTTTAACAGTCTCAAAAAGGTTTTTAGAAAGTGAGTATTATCTGATTCCAGTTACAGCATCACAGTCCTTACCCACTGTTGAGCCAGTTATTTTTGAGATTCTACTGACCCAGATTCTAAGAAAGATGAGCAAATTTATAAATCTATGAGAGTTTGTTCTTGGATAGGTTTGCTATTCTCATCAAAATCAAAGATTTTGCTTAAAATATGACTTTTCCCCCCAATATCTCCCCATAATAAGCATACTCTATATGCTCTACAATTTCCTTGAATTAGTGACTAACATCACTGCCAGGCCATTCAACCTCTTGCTCTTCCTCACCTTGTGTCCTTTGTCTGTCAGTGGTATTGCTCATCAGAAGATTTCCTCAGAATTCTCGCAAACAAGCAGTTGTGAACCTGTGTACATCCACAAGGACTAGTCATGGGATGAACACTCCATTACTCCCAGGAAAAGATCACAGCCTTGCAAAAAGGAGATTCCTTTAGCTGAGGGAAATTCCTGGATGGGACCTTGAATCATCATAGCTGGTATCCATTCCCCAGTCCTGAATTGAATAAAGGTGACTGAGATAGTCTTTTTTTATGTATCAACTTGACTATTTACTCAGCCCTCAGTAATTTACTCAGATATTACTGTATATATTGCTGTGAAGATATTTTGCATATGTAATTAAAGTTCACAATCACTCAACTTTAAATAAGGTAGATTATCGTCAATACTCTGGGTGGGCCTGATTCAGTTACTTGAAAGACCTTAAAAATAGAGCAGAGGCTTCCTTGAAGAAGAAATTCTACCTGTGGATAACACCTGCAGCCTATGTTAATTACCACTTTACCCTTCCCCAAAGCACATCTTCCAGGTTTCAGTCTTTCCTAGTCTTCACCTATAAACATGAAATCTACTTCTTGAAATAAACCTCTTAATATATTCTATTTCTAGCCATATTTCTTTGGTTGAATCCTTGCCTGATACACTGATGAATTACAATATCCATTCATAATACCAATTCTATCTCTTTGCAATAATTAATTATTTTCCAGTGCCAGGACAGACCCTCTTCTTCCTTATAGATCTCTCTGAATAAGGAGTCTAAAAGTGACTGTGTAAGTTCCAAAGATTACAGTTTAATGGAACTCTTGCTCTGTGTGTAGATTAGCATTAGCTCATTCTGGGTACAGAGCCCATAACTATGTGGGAATGGAGCACAGATTTTCCAAATGGTCACTGGGATTGATGATAAGTTAGCCTATCCCTACTCCTACCCTTTTATTCCCTAATCACAGATTCTATATACTGGGGGCACAATACTGTACAATAGTTGCTGACTTAGGGTGTGTTGTCCATCCTCAGGAATGGCTTCCAATCTTCTCAGGCACCATTTTCAGGACAGCACCTCATCTGAATCTGTAAATGGTCATTCTGCTGTTTTATAGCAGTAGCTCTTGGATGATGTAGTATGTCTATAGAGAACCAGTGATACCTTGTTCATGTACCTGTGGCCACAACTCTTTGCTATAATGTGGATCCTTTGGTACAATATGAGGTTATGCAGTATCACATATTTGGGAGGCAAATATGGTTTAAGCTGTCTGAGAGTGATGCTGAAATCTGGGGGGTGTGGGGGAAGAAGAAGCAGACACAAATCTGTGATGATTACAGTCAAGATGAATTGCTGACATTTCGCGGTGCCATCATTGAATCACCTTTCCACTACATAGATGGTTGGTTTCCTTAAAGAATGGAACTGGTTCAGGGTTTACCACTGTTCCTTTTTGTTGGAAGTTTGGATGAAAAGAGAAGTGAAAAGCAAAGGAGAAAAGGAAAGATATAAGCATCTGAATGCAGAATTCCAAAGAATAGCAAGGAGAGATAAGAAAGCCTTCCTCAGCGATCAATGAAAAGAAATAGAGGAAAAGAACAGAATGGGAAAGACTAGAGAAAATTAGAAAATTAGAGCTACCAAGGGAACATTTCATGCAAATATGGGCTCAACAAAGGACAGAAATGGTAGGGACCTAACAGAAGCAGAAGATATTAAGAAGTGGTGGCAAGAATACACAGAAGAACTGTACAAAAAAAGATCTTCATGACCCAGATAATCACAATGGTGTGGTCACTCACCTAGAGCCAGACATCCAGGAATGTGAAGTCAAGTGGGCCTTAGCAAGTATCACTATGAACAAAGCTAGTGGAAGTGATGGAATTTCAGTTGAGCTATTTCAAATCTTGAAAGATGATGCTGTGAAAGTGTTGTACTCAATATGTCAGCAAATTTGGAAAACTCAGCAGTGGCCATAGGATTGGAAAAGGTCAGTTTTCATTCCAATCACAAAGAAAAGCAATGCCAAAGAATGCTCAAAATACTGCACAATTGCAGTCACCTCACACGCTAGTAAAGTAATGCTCAAAATTCTCCAAGCCAGGCTTCAGCAATACGTGAACCATGAACTTCCAGATATTCAAGCTGGTTTTAGAAAAGGCAGAGGAACCAGAGATCAAATTGCAAACATCTGTTGGATCATCAAAAAAAGTTCCAGAAAAACATCTATTTCTGCTTTATTGACTATGCCAAAGCCTTTGACTGTGTGGATCACAATAAACTGTGGAAAATTCTGAAAGAGATTGGAATACCAGACAACCTGACCTGCCTCTTGAGAAACCTATATGCAGGTCAGGAAGCAACAGTTAGAACTGGACATGGAACAACAGACTGGTTCCAAATAGGAAAAGGAGTACGTCAAGGCTGTATATTGTCACCCTGCTTATTTAACTTCTATGCAGAGTACACTATGAAAATCACTGGGCTGGATGAAGCACAAGCTGGAATCAAGATTGCTAGGAGAATATCAATAACCTCAGATATGCAGATGACACTACCCTTATGGCAGAAAGTGAAGAAGAACTAAAGAGCTTCTTGATGAAAGTGAAAGAGGAGAATGAAAAATTTGGCTGAAAGCTCAACATTCAGAAAACTAAGATCATGGCATCTGGCCCCATCACTTCATAGCAAATATGGGGAAACAGTTGAGATAGTGGCTGACTTTATTTTTTCTGGGCTCCAAAATCACTGCAGATGGTGATTGCAGCCATGAAATTGAAAGACACTTACTCCTTGGAAGGAAAATTATCAACAAAGGAGTATCTAGTCAAGGCTATGGTTGTCCAGTGGTCATGTATGGATGTGAGAGTTGGACTGTGAAGAAAGCTGAGCACTGAAGAATTGATGCTTTTGAACTGTGGTGTTGGAGAAGACTCTTGAGAGTTCCATGGACTGCAAGGAGTTCCAACCAGTCCATCTTAAAAAAGATTAGTCCTGGGTGTTCACTGGAAGGACTGATGTTGAAGCTGAACTCCAATACTTTGGACGCCTGATGTGAAGAGCTGAGTTATTTGAAAAGACCCTGATGCTGGGAAAGATTGAAGGCAGGAGAAGGGGATGACAGAGGATGAGATGGTTGGATGGCATCACCGATTCAATGGACATGGGTTTGGGCAAAGAGTTGGACATGACTGAGCGACTGAACTAAACTGAACTGAAGTGGATGTTCCTCAGCAGGTTAACAAGAGAAATTTTGGTGAGTGGCAGCACATCCCAGTGGATTTTAGCATACCTTCCATTCTTTGAAGGATGGTTCCTCTGTTCACAAGCCTAGTATGCTAGCATTGGAGTGGCAGATGTCAGAGGCTCTCTGATGCTAATTGATTGTGAAACCTAATTTGTTCACTTGGAAATCAAATGTCTTTTCAGTGGTGGATGCTCTCATGCTTCCTGCCCACTTCCATAGTCCCATCAGCATGTATCCTCTACAAAATTCTTTCCCTTCAGTATCCCATTTTTCTCCGTCCAAGCCCTTGAGTAACTAGACAAGCCATCGAGCACTATCTGTGGGTCTTCATACAGTCTTACGTCAGGGTATTTCTTTTTCCACATAAATTAGATTATCATGTTCATGATCACTGCCTACTGGGAAGGTAACTCCTAACCCTGTATTTCAAAGCCATTCATGAGTAAGACTGAAGTGCAACCACCATCTTTTAAGCTGCCACTCATATTCTGAACAGAGTTTTCATGACCCACAGCTAGCTTTCTGCCTCTTCTATAAGCTGTTCATAAAGGAACCCTCTCCCAAAATGGCCAAACATGTGAACTACATAAGAGACACAGGTACCCCTGTGGTGGGTAACATGGAAATTCAAGTCACCTAGTCATGAAACTTGGGTTCTCTGGCCACATTTACCTGTAAAGCTAGGTGTACTCCTTTCTTCTTAGGAAGGTTACTGGTGGACTTGCTCTAATTTTATGACGTAGTGGGTCTGAAAGAATCATTTAATGATGGGCAATCTGGCTACATGGCCTCTTGATGATTAATGGCCAGGCATTCTATCTCCATCAGAGTCTGGTTAATATAAAATGTTTTCTGTATGGTGTAAAATGATCTGTAACAGATTGCCTTTGTCCTGCTCTGGGATCCTCTAAGTTTATGTTGTGATTCTTCTATTGGAGCTTGTCATAAATTCCACATGATGCTTTCCCCATAACTATTATCTTTAATACTATACAAGGGGCCAAGCCATCTGGTCCACAAAGCGGAGTATCCTGCATCCCAGTCTGAGTATGCTTCAGAGCCATATCCACACTTAAATCAGGTGGTCTTTTATGCCACTCAGTAAATGAGTTTTGGAAGGATTCCAAAGGAGAGAATCTGGTACCTCAAGAACTTGAAGAGGTCTACTAAGCCTTGTGTTTTATTTGAAAGAGGATGCTCTGTAAAGTCTCTGTAAAGAGACCTGATATGATAGGTCTCTGAATTTTTTAATGTTTATCAACCCCCAGCCCTAAAGTGCATGTTGTATCAAGGCTTCCATTGTACTTGCCACACTTTCTTGTAAAGCAACTCCAGGGTTTTTTTTTTTGTTTTTTTTTTTTTGTGCATCTGATATCTTGGTTGTCATTGTGTCTTTGATATTTATTTTGATAATTACACTAACTTTGCTTCTTTTAGTTAAGCCGCACCATTTGATTTTTATTATTTTGATACTCCTTGATGCCTGTAGTATCAGGGGATTACCATTCCTGAAATAACATCTTCTGTCAGCTCTGGCCTCCAGACAAGAGCGACTGAGCAGTTTTTCTAGAAACTCATAATCCTCTCATTAGTACACTCCTATCACTTTGGTGTATTCTAAATCTTTCCACAGAACACATTAATTTGCTATATGTAGTTTATTTTTATAGTAGGCTGTTGTTCATTACCTGTTTTATTTATTTTTATTGGAGTCTAGTTTCTTTACCCTGTTGTCTTAGTTTCTGCCATATAACAATGTGATTAAGCTATATGTGCACATACACCCTCTCCCTCTTGAGCCTCTCTCCCACCCTCTCATCCACCCCTCTAAGTCATCACAGAGTGCCAAGCTGAGCTCCCTCTGCTACACAGCAGTTTCCCACCAGCTATCTATTTTATCTATGTTAATGTTACTATCTCAGTTCGTCTTACCCTGCCCTTCCTTTCCTGTACACAAGTCCATTCTCTCTATTGCTGCCCTGAAAATTTGTTCATCAGTACCATTTTTCTAGATTCCATACATATGCATTAACAAATGATATTTTTCTCTTTCTGATTTACTTCACTCTGCATGATAGACTCTCGGTTCATTCACATTACTGCAAATGACCTAATTTCAATCCTTTTTACAACTAAGGAATAATCTATTATATATATATATATATATATATATATATATATATATATATTGTGCATTTTCTGTACCCATTCATCTGTTGATGGACATTTAGGTTGCTTCCATGTCCTGGCTATTGTAAACATTGCTGCAATGAACATTTTGGTGCATGTATGTTTTTGAATTATAGTTTTCTTGGGGTTTATGCCCAGTAGTGGGATGGTTCAGTAATATTGTAGTTCTAATTTTACTTTTTAAGGAACCTCCATACTGTTCTTCATAGTAGCTGTATCAATTTACTTTTCCACCAACAGTGCAAGAGTGTTCTCTTTCTGCACCCCCTCTCCAGTATCTAGGGTTTGCAGATTTTTTGATGGTGGCCATTCTGACTGGTGTGAAGTGATACCTCATTGTAGTTTTGATTTACATTTCTCTAATAGTGAGTATCTTTCTTGTCCCTCTTGGCCATCTGTATGTCTTCTTTGGAGAAATGTCTATTTCAGTCTTCTGCCCATTTTTAAATTGGGTTGTTCGTTTTTTGAATATCAATCCACATATGCTATTCTTGAATTTTGAAGACTAATCACTTACCAATTTTATCATTTGCAAATATTTTCTCCCATTCTGTGGGTTGTCTTTTGTTTTGTCTGTGGTTTTCTTCACTGTGCAAAACTTTTGAGTTTAATTAGGTCCCATTTGTTTATTTTTGTTTTTATTTCTATTACTCAGGAAAAGGAATATAAAAAGATAATGTTGATACTTATGTCAAAGAGTGTTCTGCCTATGCTTTCCTCTCAGAGTTTTATAGCATCCAGTCTTACATTTAGGTCTTTAATCCGTTTTGAGTTTATTTTTGTGTAGGATGTCAAAGAATTTTTATTTTTTTATTTTTATTTTTTACATGTAGCTGTTCCATTTTCCCAGAACCATCTATTGAAGAGACTGTCTTTTCTCCATTGTACATTCTGTATTCTTCTATAGAACATGACCATTTGCTGTACATAGTTTGACATGTATAGTATGCCCATCCTTCTTTGTCTTCTGATCACTTCTTCCTGTCTGCTCTGGCAGTTCTAGTATCTTATTTCACTATGTGAAGGTCTTTGCTTTCTCTATATCTCTAAGACCATGTCTACAATGTGTTCATGCCATCTTTCAAGATTCTTCCCAAAATGTTCACTTATGTATCACTGCAGAGTGTTCTCAGTACAGTACACTCTCCTTTATCCAACTTTTTGTTCTTGTCCATCTCCTTGGCTTCTGGTCCCCTAAGATCTAGTCCCTTAGTCACTGCATAGTTGGTTGGTCCCATCTAGTCAGTCTCTGTGTTTGACTGTACACATTGCCAAAATCATGACGTTCCCTCAAGATAAAGTCCCTTTCCTCTCTTAACCAAGCACTTCCCCAAATAGTTTTAGTATGACTTAACATGGTCTGGTGTTCTAGTTTGAGGATGGATGCTTTTTGCTTGTCTTTTTTGTTTTGTTTTTTGGTGGCCAAGAGACCATAAACAGCACACGTAATACCTGACTCTGTGATGTACCAGAGCTGGTTTGCTCCAGTTAATGAGAAACAACTTTTTTTTTTTAAATTTTTATTTGAGAAACAACTTTTAAACACACCAGGAGTTTTGCAAGCCACTTGTTAAAATATTGATACCTTGAAATCAATAATAGTGTGAGTATTTACATTGCACAAATCAGCAAAGACTATAAATAAGGTTTCACCCGTTTGTTTGTTTGATTTTGGTTAAATATTTACTGGAACACCACTGAGATAAATCATTTTTAGGCAGCAAGAAGTGAGTGACCTGGACAGTCCCAGAAAATTCTAGAGAAACTAAGGATTTGAGATTTAGTATATTCCACCAGTTGTGCCCACCTCATATAGCTAATTTTTGGAGATTGAGAATTCAATCTCTCCTATAACTCTTCTACTATTATCTCTAAATCCTGGGCCAGTTCTGAATTTTTTGGTCCTTTGGCTAAAGGAGATTAAAAACAATATCTGTATCTGTTCCCAAGGTGCCTCTCTTCCCAAGGAAGACCATGAGCTTTTAATGGGTGACCGATCACCCTAGGTCTTTCATTGTCTTTCTCTAATGCATCAATTGTCCCAGCAATGGCTATCTGGTCCTTATAATTACTTCTTTACAACATTCCTCAATTTCCTGAGATACTACACCTGCTTTTGCCTTTCCTTTCATCACTGTCCCACGCAAGGTCACCATCATTAAAAATTTTAACCATTCATTTTTCTAATCACTATCCACCTTTTAATTTTATTTTAGAATTGGCTTCTTACAACAACCCAATGGTTGATTTTCCAGGGAAACAAACATTGAGATTCTGAGATTTATATGCACTAGATTTATTGGGGGTTATTAAGGAGTTGTCTCTAGAATAGTAATGTGAGGAAGTGAGGAAAGCAGGATTTGGAACAAGGAAAAGTTGAACTACATGTATTTATAATAGTAACTGCAATTAATTCTACAGGGAGCTCTGGAATAGGGATGTTCCTATAGAAATGCCCTCCATCAAACAAAGGACTGAGCATTTTGTAGTAGCCCATCAATTAGTTATTGAATGAATATGACTTTCCTGGTAATGGACTCAGAAATTATGCATTAGTAGCCAACATCTTTGGCAGCTGAAAAACTGAGTTCCTCACTTCTGAAGTAGTAGCAAGGTGGTTTTCCTCAATATCTACAAGGGGATCTTCCCAACCAAGGGACTGAATGTCACTCTTCTGCACCGCAGGCAGATTCTTTACTGTCTGAGCCCCAACATCCAGCAGAAACTAAGTAATCAAAATGACAATAATTTAAGAATGCTGTTTCATAACATTGTGTCTTTCACATTTATTTGTAAGAAGGTTTTGGGGACTTCAAACTGATAAGGTTTGTGTGTGTGTGTGTGTGTGTGAATTAACACAATTTTTATTTTTTGTTTTGGTTTCATATATGATATTATACATGTCTCAATGCCATTATCCCAAACCATCCCACCCTCTCTGTCTCCCACAGCGTCCAAAAGACTATTCTATACATCTGTGTCTCTTTTGCTGTCTCGCATACAGGGTTATCATTACCATCTTTCTAAATTCCATATATATGCATTAGTATACTGTATTGGTGTTTTTCTTTCTGGCTTACTTCATGCTGTATAATAGGCTCCAGTTTCATCCACCTCATTAGAACTCATTCAAATGTGTGTTTTTTTTTTTGTTTTTTTTTTTTAATGGCTGAGTAATACTCCATTGTGCATATGTACCACAGCTTTCTAATCCATTCATCTGCTGATGGACATCTAGGCTGCTCCCATGTCCTGGCTATTATAAACAGTGCAGCGATGAACTGGGGTACACGTGTCTCTTTCAATTCTGGTTTCCTCAGTGTGCATGCCCACCAGTGGGATTGGGTTATAAGGCAGTTCTATTTCCAGTATATTAAGGAATCTCCACACTGTTCTCCATAGTGGCTGTACTAGTTTGCATTCCCACCAACAGTGTAAGAGGGTTCCCTTTTCCCCACACCCTCTCCAGCATTTATTGCTTGTAGACTTTTGGATAGCAGCCATTCTGACTGGCGTGAAATGGTACCTCATTGTGGTTTTGATTTGCTTTTCTCTTATAATGAATGATGTTGAGCATCTTGTCATGTGTTTGTTAGCCATCTGTATGCCTTCTTTAGAGAAATGTCTGTTTAGGTCTTTGGCCTATTTTTTTGATTGGGTCATTTATTTTCCTGGAATTGAGCTGCAGGAGTTGCTTGTATATTTTTGAGATTACTTGTTTGTCAGTTGCTTCATTTGCTATTATTTTCTCCCATTCAAAAGGCTGTCTTTTCACCTTGTTTATAGTTTCCTTTGTTGTGCAGAAGCTTTTAATTTTAATTAGGTCCCATTTGTTTATTTTTGCTTTTATTTCCAATATTCTGGGAGGGGGGTCATAGAGGATCCTGCTGTGATTCATGTTGGAGAGTATTTTGTCTATATTCCCCTCTAGGAGTTTTATAGTTTCTGGTCTTATATTTAGATCTTAACCATTTTGAATTTATTTCTGTGTATGGTGTTATAAAGTGTTCTAGTTTCATTATTTTACAAGTGGTTGCCCAATTTTCCCAGCACCACTTGTTGAAGAGATTTTGTTTTCTCCATTGTATATTCTTGCCTCCTTTGTTAAAGATAAGGTGTCCATAGGTGTGTGGATTTATCTCTGTGCTTTTTATTTTGTTCCATTGATCTATATTCCTGTCTTTGTGCCAGTACCATACTGTCTTGATGACTGTGGCTTTTAAGTAGAGCCTGAAGTCAGGCAGGTTGATTCCTCCAGTTCCATTCCTCTTTCTCAAGATTGCTTTGGCTATTTGAGTTTTTTTTTTTTTTTTGTATTTCCAGAAAAATTGTGAAATTATTTGTTCTAGCTCTGTGAAAAATACCGCTGGTAGCTTGATAGGGATTGCATTGAATCTGTAGATTGCTTTGGAGCAGTATACTCATTTTCACTATACTGATTCTTCTGATCCATGGACATGGTATATTTCTCCATCGATTAGTGTCTTCTTTGATTTCTTTCACCAGTGTGTTTTATAGTTTTCTATATATAGGTCTTTAGTTTCTTTCAGTTCAGTTCAGTTCAGTCACTCAGTCGTGTCCAACTCTTTGCGACCCCATGAATTGCAGCTTGTCAGTCCTCCCTGTCCATCACCAACTCCCAGGAGTTCACTCAGACTGTTGTCTATCGAGTTGGTTTTGCCATCCAGCCATCTCATCCACTGTTGTCCCCTTCTCCTCCTGTGCCCAATCCCTACCAGCATCAGAGTCTTTTCCAATGAGTCAACTATTCTCATGAGGTGGCCAAAATACTGGAGTTTCAGCTTTAGCATCACTCCTTCCAAAGAACATCCAGGACTGATCTTTAGAATGGACTGGCTGGATCTCCTTGCAGTTCAAGGGACTTTCAAGAGTCTTCTCCAACACCACAGTTCAAAAGCATCAATTCTTTGGCGTTCAGCTTTCTTCACAGTCCAACTTTTACATCCATACATGACTACTGGAGAAAACATAGCCTTGACTTAGTTTCTTTAGGTAGATATATTCCTAAGTATTTTATTATTTTTGTGAATAGAATTGTTTCCTTAATTTCACTATTTTCTCATTATTAGTGTATAGGAATGCAAGGGATTTCTGGGTGTTGATTTTATATCCTGCCACTTTACTATATTCATTGATTAGCTCTAGTAATTTTCTGGTGGAGTCTTTAGGGTTTTCTACGTAGAGGATCATGTCATCTTCAAACAGTGAAAATGCATAGTGAGAATGCATAGAAATGAATGAAAATGAAAACACAACAACCCAAAACCTGTGGGACACTGTAAAACAGTGTTAAGGGGAAGGTTCATAGCAATACAGGCATACCTCAAGAAACAAGAAAAAAGTCAAATAAATAACCTAATTCTACACCTAAAGCAACTAGAAAAGGAAGAAATGGAGAACCCCAGAGATAGCAGAAGGAAGGAAATCTTGAAAATTAGGGCAGAAATAAATGCAAAAAAAAAAACAAAGAGACCATAGCAAAAATCAACAAAGCCAAAAGCTGGTTCTTTGAGAGGATAAATAAAGTTGACAAACCATTAGCTAGACTCATGAAGAAACAAAGGGAGAAAAATCAAATCAATAAAATTAGAAATGAAAATGGAGAGATCACAACAGACAACAGAGAAATACAAAGGATCATAAGAGACTACTATCAGCAATTATATGCCAATAAAATGGACAATGAGGAAGAAATGGACAAATTCTTAGAAAAGTACAAATTTCAAAACTGAACCAGGAAGAAATAGAAAATATTAACAGACCCATCACAAGCACGGAAATTGAAACTGTAATCAGAAATCTTCCAGCAAACAAAAGCCCATGTCCAGACGGCTTCACAACTGAATTCTACTAAAAATTTCGAGAATAGCTAACACCTATCCTACTCAAATTCTTCCAGAAAATTGCAGAGGAAGGTAAACTTCCAAACTCATTCTGTGAGGCCACCATCACCCTAATACCAAAACCTGACAAAGATGCCACAAAAAAAGAAAACTACAGGCCAATATCACTGATGAATATAGATGCAAAAATCCTCAACAAAATTCTAGCAATCCGAATCCAACAACACATTACAAAGATCATCCACCATGACCAAGTGGGCTTTATCCCAGGTATGCAAGGATTCTTCAATATCCGCAAATCAATCAACACAATTCACCACATTAACAAATTGAAAATTAAAAGCCATATGATTATCTCAATAGATGCAAAGAAACCCTTTGACAAAATTCAACATCCATTTATGATAAAAACTACAGAAAGCAAGAATAGAAGGAACATACCTCAACATAATAAAAGCTATATATGACAAACTCACAGCAAACATTATCCTCAATGGTGAAAAATTGAAAGCATATCCCCTAAAGTCAGGAACAAGACAAGGGTGCCCACTTTCACCACTAATGTTCAACATAGTTTTGGAAGTTTGAGCCACAGTAATCAGAGTAGAAAAAGAAATAAAAGGAATTAAAATTGGAAAAGAAAAAGTGAAACTCTCACTGTTTGCAAACTGATAAGGTTTTAAAAACATTTCCCTTTTAGAATTAAAAAAAATATTTACTTCATTAATTTAAGAAGGTAAACAAAATGGAAGTTGTAGAAATCTGTCTATCTTGATGACACCCCAGAGCATAAGTAACCGGGATCTTATAAAATGTCTGATCTTTTGAGTAAAGTGAAAATGCCAGAAGATGTTTAATATAAATCCAAATAAAATCACATACTGTAAAATGAAGTTTGGTATGTATTAACTATAAGAAGGAATGGAATTCTTAGCTCATAATGGCCAATATATTTCCCCTATATAAATAGGTCAGATTAGCCATGGAAATAAGAGCTCTGAATAAACCTTTCAAGGAACTAACATAATTTTTTGCTATAATTTTAACACTTATATATCTCTGAAATATAATTAATTTCTTATAACATTTTCACAAATGAGCCAGACTCCATTAAAAAGAAACATCAATTTTTTGATCTTCAAAATATCAAATTCAGATTTAGTAATTTTATTGGGATGAATAATTCTTTATAAATTGTAAACACTCTCTCCCCAAATCCAGTACCATTTTCTATTTTGCCATTCACTTATACTTAGGATTAAATGAGTATTTAATCAAAAAGAGTAAGCACTATTGTTTGATTTGTGAGTAGCAAAAATATAATTCATGTATTTTTTATTATGTAAGTTTTATGTGAGGAAGAAATATTTATAGTGAATATATTATTTTGTTTTATACAAAGTATGTTCTACATAACCAAAATATGATGAAATTATTAACATGTTGAAAGATGTGTTTTTTAATAAATTTCACTTTTAACAGAAGTTTAATAAATCTGTAGATTAGAGACTATTCCTAATTTGCCAACAAAAATGGACATGAGACACAAGCATACAATTGCAAATAATGTGACTCAGAAAATGTTTTTTCTTTCTTTCCTTCCTTCCTTCTGTCTCTTCCTCCATCCCTTCCTCCTTCCTTCCAGCCTCTTTTCACTCTTCCTTCCTTCATCTTTCTTTCTCAAACTAACTTCACATGCTCAATCCACTTTCAAGAACAGACAATAACTCCTTTTCTAAACACATGTATATGATAATATATTTTTACAGTTACATGTGCAATACAATATATTTGTATATGTATACGTTTAGATTTTTTTAAAAAAATTAAAAAGTAGATATTTCATATACACTGACAATAAACATTACTTTATCGGATTAGGTCATTATACAAATTTAGGTTCACCAGAAGAACAAAAAAAAAAGTGTCATTTTAAAAACATTTTTCCAAATATGATGTAGGGACAGGGTAATAAAGTTGGAAACCTAGAACAATAAAAGGAATTGAGATATGAGTCTATTAGAACAAAATTTAGTAATCAGTGCTTAAGGTATTTTGGTGCTGAACCTGTAAGTTACTAACTTGCCTGGTTGAGGCTACACACAAGCATGGAGTATTACTCTGCCTGAAAATGGAATTGTGTGAGTAAACAGGAGAGTCAGTTCTCCATCTAAAACAGCTGTAAAGGGTTTAAGAACTGCACAACTGCAGGTAAAAATGTAGATGCATTTAGCAGATGATATATGTGTCTATCACACAATTTCTACCTCTTCTGTGAAAAATGAGGCAATGCTTTACATCTGTGCGTCTCTTGCTGTCTTGCATATAGGGTCATTGTTATATGCATATTACCATATGTGAAATAGATTGCCAGTCCAGGTTCGATGCATGAGACAGGGCTCTCAGGGCTGGTGCACTGAGATGACCCTGAGGGATGAAATGGGGAAGGAGGTGGGAGGGAGGTTCAGGATGGGGACACATGTACACCCATTGCTGATTCATGTCAATTTATGGCAAAAGCTACTAGAATATTATAAAGTAATTAGTCTCCAATTAAAATAAATTAATTAATTCACACAAAAAATGAAGCAATGTCTTGAGTTTTTGGAAGAGATGGTAGAAGGAAACTGCAGAGGATTGAAGGAAACTGAATATTTGAAATAACTTGAGAAAACTGGAGAAGAAACTGTCCCTTGTAAAATAATAATAGAAATAATAAGTAACATTATGAATTATCATTATACTTAAAATAATCAGTATAATTGAGGGCATATCCAAGATCAAGTACCGCAAATGTATACTGTGAACTATTCTTTTTGATACCTTAGTGTTCCTACAAGAGTGCTGAGCAACCCAAGTTTAACAGAGAGGATACTGTTTTGTCATATTGATGCAGTGGTGGTAAATTTCTGAACAAGTAGAGACTGAAGTTACAGGTAACAAATCAATTGAGGCTATGTTAGCTCAATTTAGAAAAGGTCTAAATAAGGTAAGGAATGCATGACATTTATATGGAGAGTCTAAGACAGAGCAAGAACTTCAAATGACCTATAAACATTCAAAAAAGTATTTATTTCTCTTTATTTTTAGTATGAAGTGTTGAAATATGTAATTAGCTCATGGTATGCATGTATTCAGATGACCTATTAACCTAAATATTCAACCAATCAGATCACTGTACTCCCTGACTAGTCTAGTTCAACTGGTCAGGAGTTTGATTTATGTCTCTGCTCAGATACATAGTTTAGAAACTATTTAAATAAGTTTCTTTCCATATGTGTCATTGGAACTCTTGAGATTTATAATACTTTACACATACCAGAGGGCAATTAGTGAGAAGTAAAAGTAATTGAAAGATGATCTACATTTAAATACCAAATACTGCTGAATTCTGTTTGAATTTATTCCATTAATCACCAGAGCCAATATGCCTCCTCTTTCAAATATTTTCTAATTCAAAGTTATAACTCTCATAAAGGTGAGTTTGATGAGATCTTATCAACTTACAGATAGGGCAGTCTTTCCATACCAGAAAGAAAACCAGAAAATGACTGGTTTTATATATTGTTCCATTTCATGTTACTCTTTTCTCTATAATACTACTACTAACATTTATTGAATAGATGGCATATGCCAGACACAGTGCCAAGCATGTTGTATTTTATCTAATTTAAACATCACATAAGGATTAAATATTTTTTTTACATGAAGAAACTAAGTCTAGGAGAGATTAAATAACTTGCCCTAAATCATGTAGCTGGTTATCAGTTCCTTTATTTAAACAGGTCTGTCTGCTTCTATAATCCACAATTTAAAAATTCTGTAATTCTGTCTGCATTTCACTCCTCCCACATACGTTTCACTGTTTCCAGAGGCACTCGCCCTGAAGGCCAAGCTATAGATACTGAGCCATAAGTTTCAGAGACTGATTCTCTGAAAATTATGTGGAATACCGCTCCTACTTCCTATGTTACATACAGAGTCTGCTAGACTGTGTGACATTTTGCACCCATTTCCTGTTTCTCTCCTCCTTCCCTTCTAGACTTGGCATGCAGAACTCTCAGTCCTCTAGAACTGGCATGCAGAACTCTCAGACAGGACATTCTGGATTTCCTTTTAATCCTTTACAACCTACTTTGCTTTGCCAGTTTCTCCAGTCAAGCCCACCTTGTTTCCTTGAGTCCAGGAACTAAGGATAAACTAAAAAAATAACAAATTTAATCTAAAATTTTAGTAGTTTAATGTAACAAAGATTTGCTCTGTCCTCACCCTATTTGTCTGGTGATGGTTTGACAAGTTCTCACCCTATATGTCCAGTGATGGTATGATTCACATGGTCACTCAAGGACTCAGGCTGATAGGAGTTTACCATCTCCAAGGCAAGAAATAGAGAGAGGCTAGTGAATTATAACTGAATTGGTTTTTTCTCTCTCATCTTAGAAGTAATACACAGAATTCAGTATTTATAAAAATTATAATCTTTGTGATATATGTATACAGTGTTTGTGACATATGTATATATTCATAAATCAGGTAGATTAATCTCATTTTCAAATACAAAAGGATTTTATGGAAGTCACAAAACCAGGAAATATAGTAAATGGTGGAACCAACACTGAAATCCAAGTCTTCTCTCTTCTCTTACAGTCTCCTTCCAATATATCACATTGTCTCAGCAGGCTAAGACTTACAAATATACTCTTACATGTCAACTTGCTGTTTTTGATTACAATTATAAAGACATGCAACAACAGACTGCTTCCAAATAGGAAAAGGAGTGTGTCAAGTCTGTATATCATCACCCAGATTATTTAACTTATATGCAGAGTACATCGTGCAAATTGCCAGATTGGATGATGCACAAGCTGGAATCAAGATTGCAGGGAGAAATATCATAACCTCAGATATGCAGATAACACCACCCTTATGGCCAAAAGAGAAGAAGAACTAAAAAGCCTGTTGATGAAAGTGAAAGACAGTGAAAAATTTGGCTTAAAGCTCAACATTAAGAAAATGAAGATCATGGCATCTGATCCCATCACTTCATGGCAAATACATGGGGAAGGGTGGAAACAGCGATAGACTTTATTTTGGGGGCGCTCCAAAATCACTGCAGATGGTGACTGTAGCCATGAAATTAAAGGATGCTTGCTCCTTGAAAGAAAAGCTATGACCAACCTAGACAGCATATTAAAAAGCAGAGACATTACTTTACCAACAAACGTGTGTCTAGTCAAAACTAAGGTTTTTCCAGTAGTCATGTATGGATATAAGAATTGGACTATAAAGAAAGCTGAGTGCCGAAGAATTGATGCTTTTGAACTGTAGTGTTGGAAAAGACTCTTGAGAGTTCCTTGGACTGCAAGGAGATCAAACCAGTCCATCCTAAAGGAAATCAATCTTAAATCTTCATTGGAAGGACTGATGCTGAAGTTGAAACTCCAATACTTTGGCCACCTGATGCAAAAAACTGGCTCATTGGAAAAGACCCTGATGCTGGGCAAGATTGAAGGCAGAAGAAGGGTCTGACAGAGGATGAGATGGTTGGATGGCATCACTGACTCAATGGACATGAGTTTGAGCAAGCTCTGGGAGTTGGTGAAGCTTGGTGTGCTCCAATCCATGGGGTCACAAAGAGTTGGACACGACTAAGAGTCTGAACTGAACTGATAAAGATCTTTGAGGAGTATTCTGGTTACAGTGAGGATGTTCATTCAAAAACAAAGTTACTACTGCTTTCTAATCATGCTCTTCCCATTTGATTTGTTCCAATGTTTGTCATATTATAGTTATCTCCATGGTGATAAACTGTGATATTGCAAAAAACTAACTAAATCAGGCTGGAAGGAAAAGATGCCTATGGAACAAAGGGCTTCTTGTGTATACATAAATAACCTTGTAATCATAGATTATGAGAAAGTTCAAACAAAAATGAAAGCACACTATAAAGAGAAGTCTAATAATCATATATGATATAAAAAGAAGAAATTGGTAATTTCATTTTGCAATGGCCCTATATGCAATAAACTGAACAATCAGCTCTCACTATTGAAAACTACCATCTTTTCAGGCTATTGGCAATACTTCAGAGATAAAAATAGTATCATTTTGATAGGATAGAAAAAAATTATGTACTCCTGAGATCTTCTAAAAACTGTACCAAAATTATGAATAAAAAACAGTATTTTAGTTTTCCTCTCTTCAGTGCCAGAAGATATACTGTGTAAAGCTACTTCACTTAATGGCGTAAGGAAAATTCATGAGCATGTTTGCTTCACACTGTAGACTGTGTCATCTTTGGGAAATGCGCCCTTTTCTTTTTGAAGTTTACTATATTTCTGCTATTTGCAACAGAATTCCATATGCAAAAAAATAAAATGTATGGGGCCATATGTTAACAGATGAATATGCTACATGCCCTGTTTCCTCTTGGAGACTATTATGAGTGACCTTGCCAAACAAGTAATTTGGATAAACTTTCCTGATCATTAAAAGAGAAGATTTGTTTAATCACCTTGAGCCACTCTCCATTCCAGTACATTAAAAAACCTGAAAATTATGCATGTACTTATCTATTAAATTAATGTTTGCTGAGTTTTTAATGTATAAAAGCACAAGTCTGGTTTTTATAGCCCATAGTTTTGGCAGTGTCAATAAGTTTATTTATTTAAATTTTCTAATATACACTTTAAAAAGTTACTTTATATTTTACAGTTATTACAAAATATTGACTATATTCTCCACCTTGAACAATACATCCTTGAGCCTATCTTGAACCCAACAGTTTGTACTTCCTACTTCTCAATACTATATTGCTCCCCCGCCTCACTGGTTAGCACTACTTTACTCTCTCTATCTGCGAGTATGCTTCTTTTCCGTTATGTTCACTAGTTTGTTGTATTTTTAAATTTCCATATATAAATGACACAGTGTCTTTCTCTGATTTACTTCACTTAGCATAATGCCCTCCACCCATATTGCTGCAAGTGGAAAATTTTCAATTTTTTTAACAGCTAAGCAGTATTCATTCTGTATATATAATTTGGAGCCCTATAACAAGGTCACAAGTGTGCAACCCTGTACAAAGGTCACAGGATAAGAATCTCTGCAACTGACTAAGCCCCATAGCAACTGTTGCCAAGAGTCTCAGGATCTAACTGGGCCAATTCTCTGACCCTATATGTAGCATCTTAACCAATCACCTAATGCCACCATTCCAGTAGGAATTTTCTCTGTTTTGAAACTATAAAAATTGGCTGCAAGTCTGCAAAAGTGTTCTGCTCTACCTTGAGCTGGCCCACTGTTCTAACAGCATTCCCACTCTAATAAAACTTTATTCTCCTCTCATTCTGCCCATGTCTGGAAATTATTTTCTAACCCATGCAGGGACCACGACATATATACCACATTGTCTTTATTCACATATCGGTTGATGGACATAGATTTCTTCTAAAGGTACATATAACTTTAATACATGTATTCAAAGATACATGTAACTCATGTAAATCATGCTGCTATGCACATTGAGATGTATGTATCTTTCCAAATTAATTTTTTTTTCTTCAGATGTATATTCAAGAATGGGTATACCCATTCTGCATGGCAATTCACTGCAATATACTTGCTTGGAGAATCTCCACTGACAGAGGAACCTGGCTGGTTACAGTCTACGGTTGCAAAGAGTCAGGCTAGACTGAGCCACTAAACATCACATGCATGGTAGTTTTATTTTTAGCTTTTTGAGAATTTACCATACTGTCTGCCACAATAGCTGCTTCAGTTTACGTTCCCACGAACAGTGTACAAACGTGACAATCCCCATTGGCATCACCGATCGATCGGCTCGCCACTATCGCTAACAGGCCCCTTAGGCAACCCTCGGGCAAAGAGGGAACCTAGCTGGGCCAAATCAGTAAGGACACCACAGAGAGGCGGCCCCAGGAGACCCGGAGGGACACTCCCTGGTGTGTGTCTTCCTTAGCGCCTAGCCTCCCTCCCCATCTCATCTACCGAGGCTGCTCACCAGAAGCACCGCCCGGGTGGGAACCCAGGAGCTCACTGGGAACAGTCAACTGCGCCGTTGTCCCGCCTCAAGCACCCAATGCAAGGCCTGGAGTGCTCAAGGCAGAGCCTGGGAAGCCCTCACTCCCAGAGGCAGGCTAGAAGAGCTGCGGGGTGCCCAGCCCCAGCCCGTCGCAGGGAGGGCTCTCAGACCCCACCCTGCAGCGGAAAACGTGAAGCTACTGTCTGCTGCTCCAGAGAAGCCCAGTCCCCAACGCCTTTCGTCCCCTTGGAGAGACCACTGGGCAGGCCAGTTCCACACCCCTGCCTTTGGCACGGAGGAGAGGTGAGGGGCTACGGACCGGAGACAGAAGAGCTGCCGCACCCACAGTGAACATTGGTCCTCCGCGCGGCAAGGCCTAGGCCTGGCCTAGAGACATTAACATCACCACATCCGTGGATCCAGGTATGGTCATTTGTAGCAATTCGGATTCTTCCAATCTAGGAATATTGGAATCTTTGCATCTGTTTGTGTCTTCTTCAGTTTCTTATAGTTTTGGAGTACAGGTCTTTTGCCTCCTTACAGTTATTTAATTCTACCTAATATATTCTTTCTCTGCAAATACATGCTTACACAAGAATACACAGTCACACCCCAGAAGAACATTTGAGAGTCATCAGATACTCTGAAATTATACTAGATCAGAAGATACGTTATACCAAGTCATGTCCAAATTATGGAAAATTTCAAAACAGTGGAAAGGTGAACAAATTCAGAATATGAATGTATTCAGGCATGCTCAGTCGGGTCGGACCCTGCCGCCCTGTGGACTGTAGTCTGCCAGTCTCCTCTGTCCACGGGATTCTCCAGACAAGAATATTGGAGTGGGTTGCCATGCCCTCCTCCACAGGATCTTCCTGATTGAAACCAGGGATTGAAACCGCATTTCCTGTGTCTCTTGCATTGCAGGTGGGTTCTTAACCACCTGAGCCATAGGGGAATTATTGCCAATTATCTGTCTTATCCCATGGAGTCTGGAAGAGTGAGGACTTGGGGACTGAGCAACATCTGTCATATCAATTATATAATGTCAAAGAAAAACTATGAGCTTTTCTCAGTACTATTGTGTGTGTGTGTGTATACACTAAAAAGGGAGAATAAAAATAAATTTTAGACTAAAGACCAGTCATTTAGTGGAATAAATTTATTTTTATGAAACATTGTCAAAAACCAACACTAGTCTATACACTGATATTTGTAAAACACTGATATTTGTAAAACACTGATAAAGGGCTTGGAATCTCAGGCCTTTTAAACAAAGCTTTTTTTTTCCTTCCAGTTTTATTGAAATATAATTAACTACATGGCACTGTATGAGTTCAAGGTGTGCAGCATAATTTTTTATTTACATGCATTATCACAATGAGTTTAGTAAACATCGATTATCTCATAGAAGTATAAAGTAAAGAAATAAAAGATGAATAATGCAATTTTTATGTTATTTTGTGTTTGACACCATATTTTATGTCTTTTTGTCTTATGTATCAATGATGTATTGTGGATATAGATGATTTTACTGCTTTTGTCTTTTAACCTTCCTACTAATTTTATATGTGGTTGATTTACTACCTTCACAGTGTATTTGCCTTTACCAATAAGCTTTTTCCTTTTTAAATTTTTATGTTTTTAGTTCTGGCCTTTTCTTTTTCACTTAGATGTATCTTTAAGTTTTCTTATAAAGCTGGTTTGGCAATGGTTGTAGCTTTTACCTTTCACCACTTTAAATATTCCACACCATTCCTTTCTGGCTAGCAATTTCTGTTGAAAAGTCAGCTTCTTGCCTTATGGGAGTTCCCTTGTACATAACTTATTGCTTTCCCCTGCTGCTTTTAATATTCTCTCTTTATCTCTAAATTTTGCCACTTTAAGTGTAACCTGTCTTGGTGTGATCTGTTTTGGGTTGATCGTGTTTCGGAATTTGTGTTTTCTGCACCTGAATGTCTGTTTCCTTACCCTGGTTAAGGAAGTTTCCAGCTATGATATTTTCAAATATGTTCTCTGCACCCCTCTCTTTTCTCCTTCTGGGATCTTTATAATAAGAAATGTTGCTACGTTTGATGCTGTCACTGGATCTTTTCAATTTTCCTCATTTATTTACTTTTTTTTTTCTGTTCAGCTTGATGAATTGCGTATGGGAATTCTCTGTACTAACTTTGGATAAAAATCTATTTAAAAGCAAAAAGTCTCCTATCTACCTCTATATCTTTCCTCTTCTTCATCAGTACACTTATTTAATCTCAGTTTATTAATTTCTCATTTACTTTTAAAAACCCATTCAAATTTGGTCCCAGTGTTCCATCAAAACAACTCTCAATACAATTGCCAATGACCTCCATATTTGGTTCAGAGGACATATTTTAGTACTTGCTTTACACAGGGCTTCCTTACTTAAGGAGCTACTTTTCTATTGGCCTGTAAAGTAATATGTTCTCCTGACTTTCCTCCTTTACTTCTGTTACTTCTCCATATCTGTTGCAGGCTTATTAGTGCTGGCATTACTCAACCCTAAGTATTAGAATTATGATACTTTTATTCTATATATTAATAATTCACAATCTAGTGTCTTTAATGCAAAGCCTTCTATGAGTCCTATATTTTTAAGTATCTTCTGAACTTTGGTTCACCTGTACCTCAAACTCCATATTGTCATTTCAGAGTTTATTTCCTGTTATTCTTTTCTCAGTCTCAGTCTCAGTTCAGTCACTCAGTTGTGTCTGACTCTTTGCAACCCCATGAACCACA
The DNA here is from genome assembly GCF_014754425.2 of Oryx dammah. Lineage (NCBI taxonomy): Eukaryota > Metazoa > Chordata > Mammalia > Artiodactyla > Bovidae > Oryx > Oryx dammah. Next base: position 3,986,707 of record NW_024070199.1, on the reverse strand, counting down.
GCACGCTAGGCCTCCCTGTCCATCACCAACTCCTAGAGTCCACCCAAACCCATGTCCATTGAGTTGGTGATGCCATCCAACCATCTCATCCTCTGTCATCCCCTTCTCCTCCTGCCCTCAATCTTTCCCAGCATCAGGGTCTTTTCAAAAGAGTTAGCTCTTCACATCAGATGGCCAAAGTATTGGAGTTTCAGCTTCAACATCAGTCCTTCCAATGAACACCCAGGACTGATCTCCTTTAGGATGGACTGGTTGGATCTCCTCGCAGTCCAAGGGACTCTCATTCAAATATCTTCTGAACTTTGGTTCACATGTACCTCAAACTCCATATTGTCATTTCAGAGTTTATTTCCTGTTATTCTTTTCTCAGTTATTCTTTTAGGCCTTCTTATTTTGGTCAGTGGAAGCCACCTTCATCCAAATAGCAATTCAGGGTCCTAAAACTCTTCTGAGATGTTTTACCTTTACTCAATATGCTAAATCTATCTTCAGTTCCTAAAATGATTTAATTCTAGTCTTCACATTCAGTTGTTAATCTCTGTTTTTTTAATGCCAACCACCCTAGTCCACATTGCCACTAATCCTTGCCTAGAGTTCAGCAAGAAAATATTAGTTAGCCTTCTTCCATACATGCTAATTTCCTTTCTAATATGTTCTCCATAATGCTGCTAGAGTATTCTGTTCAAACAGAAAATTGTTTATATCACACTCCTATCTAAAACTATTTAGTATTGTTTTGCGGAGAAGGCAATGGCACCCCACTCCAGTACTCTTGCCTGGAAAATCCCATGGGCGGAGGAGCCTGGTGGCTGCAGTCCGTGGGGTCGCTAAGAGTCAGGCACGACTGAGCGACTTCACTTTCGCTTTTCACTGTTGTGCATTGGAGAAGGAAATGGCAAGCCACTCCAGTGTTCTTGCCTGGAGAATCCCAGGGATGGGGGAGCCTGGTGGGCTGCCGTCTATGGGGCCACACAGAGTCGGACACGACTGAAGTGATGCAGCAGCAGCAGTATTGTTTTGAAAAAAAAAAGAAAGAGAGAACATTGGTAATTTTAACTTGTGAAATAAAGCCTCCCTCTTTTTCAGCATCAACATATTTTACATTCCAGGTTACTTTTTTCTCTAAATTAACCTTCTTTGACCTCCATAAATCTGCCATGAGTCTTCTCTGTTTTACATCTTTGGAAATTTATGCCATGGGTGATTGTGATCATCGAAGAATATGAATAAGAACATGATGTCAAATAACAGAGATGTATATGTGAATCTCTGATTTATTTATCCTGTGATTTAAAGGAACTGCCTTATCACTTTTAAGCTTTACTTTCTTCATCATTAAAATGGAGCTAGTAGTAATAATTACCTTGTAGGTCTCCCAAGTGAATTAAATAAAATGAAACAGAATAACTAACTAAATTCTAACAAGTAAGCCACTGCCTTTGTGCCTTTAGACAAGTCACTTACCATTTTTGGATTTTACATTACTCCTCACATAAGAAAAAAAATATATCTTGGACTGCATGTGTTATATAGTGAGTGTATGCAAAACATTGATAGTAATTGCTTAGTAATGTTTAAAATATGGAATTAATAAGAAGAAGTAAGCATTTCCCTTTTTGATTTCTATTTTTGAATAAAGTTATTTTTGAATGATGTTTGTGTTCTCATGTTCAGTCATGTTTGATTCTTTGTGACCCCATAGACTCCTTAGCCCATGGGATTTTTCAAACAAGAATACTGGAGTGGTTGCCACTTCCTCTTTCAGAGGATCTTCCTGACCATGCATCAGATCCATGTCTCCTGAGTTGGCAGGTGGATTCTTTACAACTGAGCTACCTGGGAAGCCCATTTTGAATGATACCACTAGCCAAATATTATAAATAGCCTGTATAATATTCTTCATATTATGGATAATGAAAATTCAGAAATTATGTGCTTTAGTTTTATCAGGTCTCCATAAACTTAGTATGCCTGTGAATCACCTAGGGGGCTCTTAAAACCACAAACTGATTCAATTAGTTCTGGGATGATATCCAAAATTCTGCTTTTCTAGTAAGTTCCTGGGTGATGCTGGGATTCCCACCTTTAATTTGCATTTTAGACATACAAGTATGTATGGATAAAAGACATCATCATAAGCATAAGCCAACCTATCAGTGCTAACTGGAGCACTCTGTATTTTTAAGTTGATGATGAACTATGAAAGAAAGGAATATAAAAATGCATGTATCCTTCTTATCATGATAATTGAAAAATGAGGTTAGCTTTTCAAAAGAAAAATAATGGAAGTCCTGATAAAACAATTTACATGGTGCTGGCTGATACAAAACAAATGCAAAGTAAGAGTATGTTGTATACATTAGTTCAGTTCAGTTCAGTTCAGTTCAGTCGCTCAGTAGTGTCCAACTCTTTGAGACCCCATGAATCACAGCACTCCAGGGCTTCCTGTCCATCATCAACGCCCGGAGTTCACCCAAACTCATGTTCATTGAGTCAGTGATGCCATCCAGCCATTTCATCCTCTGTCGTCCCTTTCTCCTCCTGCCCCCAATCCCTCCCAGAATCAGAGTCTTTTCCAATGAGTCAACTCTTCACATGAGGTGACCAAAGTAATGGAGTTTCAGCTTCAAATCAGTCCTTCCAATGAACACCCAGGGCAGATCTCCTTTAGGATGGACTGGTTGGATCTCCTTGCAGTCCCAGGGAATCTCAAGAGTCTTCTCCAATATCAAAGTTCAAAAGCATCAATTTTTCGGCACTCAGCTTTCTTCACAGTCCAACTCTCACATCCATACATGACCACTGGAAAAACCATAGCCTTTACTGGATGAACCTTTGTTGGCAAAGTAATATCTCTGCTTTTTAATATGCTGTCTAAGTTGGTCATAACTTTCCTTCCAAGGAGTAAGCGTCTTTTAATTTCTTGGCTGCAATCACCATCTGCAGTTATTTTGGAGCCCCCCAAAATAAAGTCTGACACTGTTTCCACTGTTTCCCCATCTATTTCCCATGAAGTGATGGAACCGGATGCCATGATCTTCATTTTCTGAATGTTGAGCTTTAAGCCAACTTTTTCACTCTCCACTTTCACTTTCATCAACAGGCTTTTTAGTTCCCCTTCACTTTCTGCTATAAGGGTGGTGTCATCTGCATATCTGAGGTTATTGATATTTCTTCCAGCAATCTTGATTCCCCCTTGTGCTTCTTCCAGCCCAGTGTTTCTCATGATGTACTCTGCATAGAAGTTAAATAAGCAGGGTGACAATATACAGCCTTGACATACTCTGTTCCTTATTTGGAACCAGTCTGTTGTTCCATGTCCAGTTCTAACTGTTGTTTCCTGACCTGCATGCAGGTTTCTCAGCTGGTTGGGGTTAGGTTTCTAATCCTAACCCTAACCCTAACCCTAACCCTACCCCCAACAGGGTTAGGCAGGTCAGGTGGTCTGGTATTCCCATATCTTTCAGAATTTTCCACAGTTTATTGTGATCCACACAGTCAAAGGATTTGGCATAGTCAATAAAGCAGAAGTAGATGTTTTTATGGAACTCTCTTGCTTTTTGATGATCCAGTGGATGTTGCCAATTTGATCTTTGGTTCCTCTGCCTTTTCTAAAACCAGCTTGAACATCTGGAAGTTCATGGTTCACGTATTGCTGAAGCCTGGCTTGGAGAATTTTGAGCATTACTTTACTAGTGTGTGAGATGAGTTCAGTTGTGCAGTAGTTTAAGCATTCTTTAGGATTGTCTTTCTTTGGAATTGGAATGAAAACTGACCTTTTCCAGTCCTGTGGCCACTGCTGAGTTTTCCAAATTTGCTGGCATATTGAGTGCAGCACTTCCATAGCATCATCTTTCAGGATTTGAAATCGCTCAGTTGGAATTCTGTCACCTCCACTAGCTTTGTTCATAGTGATGCTTCCTAAGGCCCACTTGACTTCACATTCTAGGATGTCTAGCTCTACGTGAGTGATCATAGCATCATGATTATCTGGGTTGTGAAGCCCTTTTTTGTACAGCTCTGTGTATTCTTGCCACCTCTTCTTATTATCTTCTGCTTTTGTTAGGTACCTACTATTTCTGTCCTTTATTTACCCTGTCTTTGCATGAAATATTCCCTTAGTCCTCTAATTTTCTTGAAGAGATCTCTAGTCTTTCCCATTCTGTTGTTTTCCTCTATTTCTTTGCACTGATCGCTGAGGAAGGCTTTCTTATCTCTCCTTGCCATTCTTTGCAACTTTGCATTCAGATGCTTGTATCTTTCCTTTTCTCTTTTGCTTTTCACTTCTTTTCTTTTCACAGCTATTTGTAAAGCCTCCTTATACAGCCATTTTGCTTTCTTCTATTTCTTTCTTGGGGATGGTCTTGCTCCCTGACTCTTGTACACGAACCTCTGTCCATAGTTCATTAGACATTCTGTCTATCAGATCTAGTCCCTTGAATCTATTTCCCTTCCACTGTATAATAATAAGGGATTTGATTTAGGTCATACCTGAATGGTCTAGTAGTTTTCCCTAGTTTCTTCAATTTAAGTCTGAATTTGGTGATAAGGAGTTCATGATCTGAGCCACAGTCAGCTCCTGGTCTTGTTTTTGCTGACTGTATCGAGCTTCTCCATCTTTGGCTGCAAAGAATAAAATCAACCTGATTTTTTGTTGACCATCTGGTGGTGTCCACATGTAGAGTTTTCTCTTGCGTTGTTGGATGAGAGTGTTTGCTATGACCAGTATGTTCTCTTGGCAAAACTCTATTAGCCTTTGCCTGCTTCATTCTGTACTCCAAGGCCAAATTTGCTGTATACATTACAGATGTATAATAAATGCTTAAAATAGGACTCAGTTAATGAGTGGATTGTTGCAGAAATAATTGGGCTGATTAGGCATAATAATTGGGTATGATGCTTTCAGATTGTGGTGCTAGGGAAGATTCTTGAGAGTCCCTCTAATTGCAGGGAGATCGAACCAGTCAATCCTAAAGGAAATCAACCTTGAACATTTACTGGAAGACTGATGCTGAAATGAAGCTCCAATACTTTGGCCACCTGATGTGAAGAGCTGATTCATTGGAAGATACTGGGGCTGGGAAATATTGAAGGCAGAAGAAGAAAGGGGTGGCAGAGAATGAGATGCTTAGATGGCATCACTGACTCAGTGGACATGAACTTGAGCAAACTCCAGCTGATAGTGAAGGACAGGGAAGCTTGGCATGTTGCAATCCGTGAGTCGCAAAGAGGCAGACATGACTTAGCAACATAACAACAATAAAGAAAAATAAAAGATTTGAATTGGGATTTCAAGGTTAAATGGCCATTAGATTCCTGGCACAAAGAGGAAAGAGCTGTTAGGATGGAAAACTGACATTGTTCAAAGTCTTTGAAACAGGAATATGCACCACAAAAATAGTACACATACAGTGACCAAGTGAAGTTCATTTGGACTTGTAGGCCTTGGAAAAGTTTGACTCAGCAACAGCATTTGACATCCTGGTAAGACTTCATATGCTATATGCGATTTGTCAGTAGTGAGATTTTTATATGTATAAAGTCAGTATTCAATATTATTTGTATAATAACAATAGTTAATTGCATCTTAATTTTATTCCTTGAATGCAAAAGAAGCGACAGCTGTCATTTCATGATATTACATATTGGAGGTATGTCTCATAGGCGAATGCCAAGACTTTAGAAAGAACCATGAATATTTATTGAAAATTCTTTCTTATTACTATCTACATTTATAATCAGAAGACTGAGATAACTAAGCAGGTAAATTTATCATTTCAGAGGGAGGACCCTTGTTTGAGGTCCCTATATATCTGCCATAAAGGAGCCAGACATTTTAATAACTTCTCAAATACCTAAGGTCACAAATTATTTGAGAGATAATATTGCACAACAGTTTATTTAAAGAACACACTTATAAATAGTGTTCTGTATTCCATGAATAGAATCTTGCAATGAGTTTTCCAGATTTGAAATAGAAGTATTTATATTGTTATGCTTTTACCTAGCTGTTGTCCCAAGTACCAATGTGATGCTGTTCAGATTAAATTAGTGTTCCAATATTGCAGACTTTAAGTTCTTATGCCACTCTTAAACTAGCAATGTAATTAGATACATTACATCCTGATATTTATTATTAATGAGAAGACAATAAAGTAGGTGATTAAACATTTGCTAGTTATTCTTACAATCATTAGAGCCTCCTGAGGAGGCCAGGTTCAATAACATGTCACCAATTTGATAAAATCTTAATGAGTCATTAACTAGTTGTGGAATTGTGAGCTATAGAGCTGAGTTATTTTGCTGGTCATAAGAAAAACATTGAGATTAAGAAACATGTAATAATTTGGGTCACCTTTATTAGGACAAATGAATACATATATCCTAATGCTAGTTTTTCTAAGTTGTCACTTTCAGATACTCTGAAACATAGGTAAATTATTTTCCCCTTTATCTTGAAGTACTTTTATATAAGAGCGATTTAAGAAAAATGCTTCCAAGCCTCATAGTACCTTTTTATGTCCATATATATGTTTGTTCTAATCAATCAAAAATCATCTTATCTTACCATTTTCTAGTTTCAAAGTTAGGTTGTAGTTTTCTGTCTTTTGTTGCCATGTAGATAGACAACCACAGGTAATACACACTTACCTATTTTTATATCCTCTAATTCATACATGTATATATATTTATCAAGATGGTTGATTAGTGTGGACACTATTATAACCTCTACAACTAAAGCAACCTAACTCACTAAAACATGAACTCCCAGGTGGCATGAGGAATACAGTCTCTGGCCTGTGGCACGTAGTTAAGTGATAGAGCTGTAGGGGAACCCTAAGACAACTTGTTTTTCATGTTGTCAGCCATCCCTGCACTGAGGCTTATAAACCCAGCTTTAGATACCAACTGGAAGTTTTAATGGATTTTAACTAGAGGAGAATAAAAATTATCCCAATCAGTTGGGCTGCCATGCTGTTTGAGAAATGTTTCTAAGGCCTAGAAACAGTATTTGTTTTCTGTTCTGAAAATATGTAAATAAAGATGTGTCCTAAAGCCAGTGGTGTATTGGATAGAATGTATTAGCTTTATTCATCACACTACTTGCAATGTTCAACTTCTCTTTCCAAGTGAAACTGCCAGTTGTTCACGAATTTTGCTGTTGGCTTATGTTTGTTCAGAAGCAATCCTGAATCTGGAAGTTACACCAGATTCAGGGCCAGTGTTGACATACCTTGGCCTGTTACCATGAGATGCCCAGGACATCGCCTTGCTGCATGTTAGCTGTTTGTATAAACTTGACTAGCTCTCTCTATAATTTGGATTATAGAATATAAACAAAGATTGCTCAGAGGGAAAAGATGGGTAATGGAACAGATAAACAGATACATAGAGAGGAGCATGGATGCTATGAGAAAGGATGATTCTTGAGAGTGATTTATCCCTAGGTCTAGGTTCTTCCTGGTCTAAGTACCAATAAGTTTCTAACCTTTAAAATATGCCTAACATTTGCCCAGTTAGGATGGTGAGTATCAGTCTCAATTCACAAATAGTATGTATGTCTGAGGTTGAAAGAGGTATTTAAACAGAATCGGAGATTTGGCAACACTGAGAAGTGGGACACTATCCTAAAAGTTAACCTCTTTTTTTTTTTAATTAATTTTTATTGGCGTATTGTTGCTTTACAATGTTGTGTTAGTTTCTGATGTACAACAAAATGAATCCATTTTACATATACTTTATATCCATTCTTTTTTACATTTCCTTCCCATTTAGGTTATTATGGATCAGATCATTGAGTAGAATTCCCTGTGCTATAAAGTAGATTCTCATTAGTTACCTATTTTATACATAGTATTGTAAGTATGTCAGTCTCAGTCTCCCAGTTCCTTCCACCCTTCCTCTCTCCCCTTGGTAATGTAACTTTTTTTCTCTACATCTGTGACTCTGTTTCTGCTTTAAACTAGGTTTATCTGTCCCATCTTTCTAGATTCCACATATAAGTGATATTATATGATATTTGTTTTTCTGTTTCTGACTTAACTCTACGTAACAATCTCTAGGTGCATTCATGTGTCTACAAATGACACTATTTTCTTCCTTTTTATATGACTGAGCAATAGTCCATTGTATATATGTGCCATGTCTTCTTTATCCATTCATCTGTTGATGACATTTAGGTTGCTTCTATGTCCTGACTATTGTAAATAGTGCTGCAACAAACATATGGAAAGATGCTCTACATAACTAATTGTTAAAGAAATGTGATCCAAGCTACAATATCACCTCACACCAGTCAAAATGGCTATCATCAGAAAACATACAAACACTAAATGCAGGAGAGAGTGGGGAGAAAAGGGAATCCACCTACATTATTGGTGGGACTGAAAATTGATATAGCCATTGTGAAGAAACAGTATGGAGAGTCCTTAAAAAAACTAAAAATAGAACTACGATATGACCCAACAATCCCACTCCTAAGCATATATCCAGAACAGTTCAGTTCACTTGTTCAGTCATGTCTGAATCTTCACGACCCCATGCAGCACGCCAGCCCTCCCTGTCTACCACCAACCCCGAAGTCCACTCAAACTCATGTCCATTGAGTCAGTGATGCCATCCAACCATCTCATCCTGTGTCATCCATTCTCTCCCTGCCTTCAATCTTTTCCAGCATCAGAGTCTCTTCCAACGAGTCAGCTCTTCACAACAGGTGGCCAATGTATTGCTATCTCAGCTTCAGCATCAGTCCTTCCACTGAAGATTTAGGGCTGATCTCCTTTAGGATGGACTGGGTGGATCTCCTTGCAGTCCAAGGGACTCTCAAGAGTCTTCTCCAACACCACAGTTCAAAAGCATCAATTCTTTGGCACTCAGCTTTCTTCACAGTCCAACTCTCACATCCATACATGACCACTGGAAAAACAATAGCCTTGACTAGATGGACCTTTGTTAGCAAACAAATGTCTCTGCTTTTTAATACACTGTCTAGGATGGTCATAACTTTCCTTCTGAGGAGTAAGTGTCTTATAATTTCATGGATGCAGTTACCATCTGAAATGATTTAGGAGCCCTCCCCCCAAAAAAATAAAATCAGCCACTGTTTCCACTGTTTCTCCATCTATTTGCCATGAAGTGATGGAACCAGATGCCATGATCTTAGTTTTCTGAATATTGAGCTTTAAGCCAACTTTTTCACTCTCCTCTTTCATTTTCATCAAGAGGCTCTATAGTTCTTCTTCGCTTTCTGCCATAAGGGTTGTGTCATCTGCATATCTGAGGTTATTGATATTTCTCCCAGCAATCTTGATTCCCCCTTGTGCTTCTTCTAGCCCAGCGTTTCTCATGATGTACTCTGCATATAAGTTAAACAAGCAGGGTGACAATACACAGCCTTGACATACTCCTTTTCCTATTTGGAACCAGTCTGTTGTTCCATGTCCAGTTCTAACTGTTGCTTCCTGACCTGCATACAGATTTCTCAAGAGGCAGGTCAGGGTGGTCTGGTATCCCTGTATCTTTCAGAATTTTCCACAGCTTATTGTGATCCACACAGTCAAAGGCTTTGGCATAGTTAATGAAGCAGAAGTAGATGTTTTTCTGGAACTCTCTTGCTTTTTTGATGATCCAGTGGATGTTGGCAATTTGATCTCTGGTTCCTCTGCCTTTTCTACAACCAGCTTGAACATCTGAAGTTCACAGTTCACATATTGCTGAAGCCTATCTGGGAGAATTTTGAGCATTACTTTACTAGTGTGTGAGGTGAGTGCAGTTGTGCAGTAGTTTAAACATTCTTTGGCATTGCCTTTCTTTGGAATTGGAATGAAAACTGACCTTTTCCAGTCCTGTGGCCACTGCTGAGTTTTCCAAATTTGTTGGCATATTGAGTGCACCACTTTCACAGCATCATCTTTCAGGATTTGAAATAGCTCAACTGGAATT